>NW_010176874.1:0-1799 GCF_000695765.1 Mesitornis unicolor | reverse complement strand
ATAGTAAATAATTTATTATATAATTTATAGGTTAAAATAGAGAAAAAAATAGTCTAACGCATCTTTCAGTATAATTTGTCTGCCCCTAAACACTGACTTGAAATTCTGAGACAACTATTAACCATAACTCTCATATCTTATGTCCTATGAGTACAAACACCTAATTTACAGGTACTCATTACATGTAAATAATTAGAGTGCTGAGGTTTTTTCCCTCATGAGCATTAATTCTCTTATTAACAATGAACAACGAACTTCAGCTGATATTTTTTCATTAAACTGATCTGTATTGTGGGATTCTTCTGCATTGTTCTCTGTCAGTCTTAGATTTGCCTTAAAAGCTGAGGAGGAATAGAGTGACAAATGTGGCACAGATAGCAGATTTTTCAGTATCAAATTTAGATTTTCCTTTCTGATTCTCAGAGAGCTCTTTCATCTTACTCTTTAGCCCATTTCCAGAGCATTCATGAATCTGATGCACACTGCATTTTTCTCACTATTGATTTATCTCCATTTCACTTACTTACAAAACTTTTTGATAAAATATTATCCACAAAAGGATTCTTTTATTCTGTGACAAGTTTGCTCCTTAAAACCCATGGGTGAGGAACACTTCTGGGAAAGCTGTACCTTCTGAACTAACAGGTGGAATACCTTAGGGGCATTCTCACTTACCTCATTTAGGTAAAGGAATTGAAACTATCTGGTAGCTGATGCTGAATAATAGCCAATATTTCTATCACACTCAGACCATCAAGTAGTATTAATAAACGGAGGTAAGATTCAAACACACATCCAAACTCTGAGGCAGACAATCTTACATAACTTTTTTGAACTTCAGCTATCAATAGTAAATTCAATGTATGTTCTTCCATAAGCAAAGGCACATTAACTGAATCATATCAGGACTTGTACATTATACTGCAATATGCATATGCACAAAACACAGATATTTATGATATCTGTGTGTGATGCAGACTGCCTGATTTATCTAAAAACTAATTATAATACTACACTCAGTAAGAACGGAATAACTGCTTTGAAAATAACTGAGCTCCTAAGCCACCAGAAACAACAAATTTTGACCATGAGGGAAAATATTGCTTGTTTATTTTTATTTCCATTAAAGAGTGTGCAAAATGTATTGAAATGAATTAATTAATTGAAATACTTTTTGGTTAATTTTTTAAGCAAACTACATGAAAAGTTCACAGAATTGCCAGTTGATCCCTGTTGCTGAGCTAGTCACACCAGGGTTGGAGACAATTTCTTTCAATCCTTGAGAAAATGCAAGGCAAGACTCTATCTCCCTTTTCTCTCCTGCTAGTGCTTTTCAACCTTGCAAGTTCAGTATTTTGTGGAAAACAAACTAAATCCCAGTTCTGACAACTTCTTTATGAATATGTTGTCGGAGTTGGCTGCGGGAGTGCAGAAGGCTGCCCATGTCCAGGCGATGTATGAGAGAGGGCAGCGGGACATGCCGATGGCAGCACCGGTGGATCCCAGCCACCTCAGACCCCTCATCCGGGGGCTGCCTGATGCTTTAAAAATACACGCACAGGCCCTGAGGGAGCAGATCCAAAGGGCCACAGAGCATAACCAGTGGGACCTGCAGAATTCAGTGCACGTCCTGACCTGGGCTGAAGCGCTGCACATTATTGTTACACACGGGCTTGAAATGGGATGGACCGATCCGGGCGGCGGCACCGATAGAGCCAGGCGGATCCGGCAAACCAGCCGAAACCCTCCTGACAAGCGGCCCCCTTCCCCTCGGCAAACTGAGCCCAAGAAAGAGAGGC
>NW_010176873.1:0-17503 GCF_000695765.1 Mesitornis unicolor | reverse complement strand
AAATAAATAGATTTTTAAATAAAGAATAAATTAAATAAAAATTTAAAAATAAGTTTAAGAAAAAAAATAGCCTGTAGATATCAGCTACATCTATCACCAGACATTTTCAATAATGAATTCTTACCATAGAATTTTCCCTGAAACCTAATAAGCAGCAAATTATAAACTTCAGTTTTTATCTGCTCAGCACTGATTCCAGCTTTAAAAAGTGAGAAGTCATGAATACCGATCAAACAAATTGGTTCTGCTTATTTTCCCAAAGCCACAAATATCCCTAGGGTAAGACTCAAAAGAACCAAATCAGAGAAAGAAAAAAAAATTAAAACAATAAAAAGGCAATAATCAGTAATACGGCAGTCCTGGATGCTCCTGTTGAGGGGCAAAGAGTAAAAATATCTGCATCCTTCATATAGTACTCTTGAAGACCTATTCAGAAAATTTCACGTTCCCAACTGCGAAAGCTAACAAGTCCTTCCCCTCTGACAGAGGACAAGACTACAGACAAAGAGAATAAATATTCTCTGCTAGAAACTATTTGCATCAGTAAAGATAACTCTAAAGGGCTCTAACAGATGCACAGGGAACTTTATTTTGTTCCATGACCTATTCCACTTCCAAAGAAGTGCAACTAAAGTGGTGAAGGGTCTTGAGAACAAGTCTTATGAGGAACGGTTGAGGGACTTGGGGCTGTTTAGCCTGAAGAAAAGGAGGCTGAGGGGAGACCTTATCACTCTCTACAGCTACCTGAAAGGAGGGTGTAGAGAGGTGGGTGTGACTCACTTCTCCCAAGTTACAACAGATAGGACAAGAGGAAATGGCAGCAAGTTACACCAGGGGTGGCTTAGGTTAGACATTAGGAAAAACTTTCACACTGAAAGGGTTATCAAAGCCTGGAAGAGGCTGCCCAAG
This sequence comes from Mesitornis unicolor, assembly GCF_000695765.1. Classification (NCBI taxonomy): domain Eukaryota; kingdom Metazoa; phylum Chordata; class Aves; order Mesitornithiformes; family Mesitornithidae; genus Mesitornis; species Mesitornis unicolor. The sequence goes on along the minus strand of NW_010176873.1, from coordinate 16,594 downwards.
GAAGCTGTGGAAGCACCATCCTTGGATGTATTTAAAAGCCGTATAGATGTGGTGCTCAGGGATGTGGTTTAGAAGTGGGCACGGTGGAGTTAGATAATGGTTGGACTTGATGATCTTAAAGGTCTTTTCCAACCAGAAAAATTCTGATTCTATGATTCTATACTTTCTTCATACTTCAAAAAATAGTGACAAATGCATGACAATAAGCTGGTCATTACAGACTTCACCTACTAGATAGAACATGTTTTGTCCAAGGATAACATGAATTCCTGGGCAAAAAATTGTCGAGGAAAAAAGAAAATCCTTAAGGGGAAAAACCCACTTTCCAAACAGTAGCTTGGCACCAGAGAGCAAAAATCTCATCTCTGTCAAGGTCAGTTTTGAGTTGACAAGAATATTTTCTGAGACATGTCAAGGTGCCCAGTATCTGCTTAAGATGGCAGCTACTACCTTACAAGCTCAAAAAAGATCTTTGGTTCTCAATGAAATTTCTGACATTCAATATTCCACATCAGTATACCATGATTAGAGGTTAAGATACCACTTCCTCCTCTATGAGATACTGCTACACTTTTCTGCCTTCAGTGTAATGTCATCTAACAAGTTAATAAATTCACTGTTCTGACAACCTCCTATTAATTGCTAGTTGTCCTTCATATGTTCATTTGCAAAGTATTCAGAGCCAATTACTCAGCAGTTCTGTTGCAACACTGAAGCTGCAGCACACAGGCATACAGAGCTCAATTTTCTTTTGACTTGAGTGCTGTTTTACCTGGTGAGTTTAGTCAGATGGGCTTTAGATGGGAAACTGATCTTTTAATTATGTTTCTAGTAGAGTGACTATGTCTTCGCATACTTATAAAGCAAGTTTGCTGGAGTGAGAAGAGCAGATGAAAATGTATCCCGGGGTATGTGTTATTCCTCTTCTCTTTTCCATGGAAGCTGCAGAGTTTTCTTCCTTGAATGTTATAGAAGCCAATATCGTGAGTTGAAGACAAGGAAGGGAGCAAGAAGATACAGGTGAGCTAAATAACGAGCCTAAGTGTGAGTGCCACAGCTTGCGGTTAGGGACAAAAAACTTCATTCTACTCTTTTCCTTACTTCAAGACCTGACCTCTAATCTGGGACTTACCTATACTTGCTTTTACTCTTTTAGTTTCCTTTTTTCTCTCACAAACTGCATTATGGCACTCAAGCCATTCTTATCCCAAATACCAAGGGTAGGCTCTAGTTATTTTACTCAAATGGAGAGTAGTTTTAATTTCCCTTTGAACTGCTCCCGCATTTATTATGCGGGAGTATGATTACTCCCACAATCATACAGGTCTGCATGGAATTAGCCTTAAAATAATTAAGACTAATTAGCCACAAGAGGTCTTCAAAAAGATCCCTACCATCCCCAAATACGTATGTCTGTATCTCTGTTGGCTCAATTAAGTTATGCACAAAATTCAGTGCATAATTGCCAACAAAAATATTGTTAAGATGGTTCTCAGTATAAAGTGATTGTGGTTACCCATTAAGCCAAAGGTTAAAGTGCACATAATTACAATCTTAAGATTATTCTTTCTTTGTTTTCACTAGAGCTATTAAAAAGTAGCATACTTCCATAATCATTATGGGGCAGCATCCAGGTTATGTGTATTAGTCATTTACCTTATTCATTTTGGTGTCTGTTGGAAATCAGTGAGACTGGCAGACTGCTCATAATATACCTATTATGATTATTTGGAAGTTTGAATATTTGGGCAGTATGATGTTTTACATTACCAGTGACGTCTAAATGCTCAGATAGCACAAGAAGTCAGAGACATGAAGTTTTTCCAAGGCAGAAATGTTTCCTTTTTAAAATCTTTTTCTTTTAGAATTTCAATTTTTCTGGAAAGGAGTACTTTATTTAATATTCTAGAGTATTTTTAGTGTTCCTATACTCCCAGTACCTCAGCAGCCTTCTCGCTTTCAAGGAAAATTCCAACATAATTATCATATTTAGTGCAGTTATTTCTTCATGACAGAAAGCTGTTTTCTTAGAAAGTTTGCTATTTCTGAAGTTGATCTTTAAGATTTTCTAAAGGCACAGATTTCATGCAAATTACTTAAGAAATATCTAAACTTAATTGCTTTCTATGTATAAGATTTCTGTTTGAAGATACAATTTTCACTGAGACCTTGTTTTGGTTTTGCCTGAAATATAAAAACAAACTTGACCCACTGAATAGTAACACAGGCTATCAATTTGCTTTAGGTCACAGTCAATGTAATGCTATAACCAATAATTTAGGACCCCTTACTCCAGGCCTTTGTTTTCATTCTCTTGACCAACATTCGTCTATACTGAGAATATAAAAACCCGACAGTCGCTAAAAATTAAATCAAACAGCTACTGATGAATGCTGTCAGAATAGAACTGCTTGCAAGCCTATGTGCCATTTGTTTTACAAAAATATGTTAAAAATACATGCAGAAAAACTGAATTCAAACTGTGTAGCAGAAAAACATTAGCTCTGTATTTTATGTTAGTATAAAAGACTGAGCTAGTTAGTGACACTGTCCAAGAACCTCTCTAGGTGTAGAAGTACACTACACATTTAAGTAACACTGCTAAAAACTGTATGTATCACTGAGAGTTAAGAGTCACAGGCAGATGTAGAAGCTGACCTGCACAGCACATTTCCCATTCAAGAATAAATCAAAAGACTCCCTGAATTTTAAGAGCAATCATTTGCACTGAAATGAAACTTGGTCTAGGTCTTGGGTATTCTTGCCACTTAGTGATACATTATTTGGGATCAGATTATGCTCCTGAGAATGCAAAGTTCATTTTACTTGTTTGCAAAATGTTTTGCTCTCTTAACACCTCCAGAGAAAGAATTTAAGTTAGAGCAGTTCATTACCTTTGAGCTTCTTTTTGTTTTTCCAGTTCTACTGTCTTCCTTTCTTGTTCTTTCTGCTTCAGCCTCTCAGCTTCCAAGTTCTTTTGCTTCTGTAGTTGCTGTTTGTTATGGATTTCTCTCAGTTCCTAGAGAAAAAGTAAAATCTGTGTAAACATATACTATGTGAACTATAATTGATGGCCCCATATAATTCATTGAGAAGTAACAAAACTTGCAAATGGCTGGATATCTCTGTTCGAGCTTACAGTATTGCCAAAATGCATTGGTAAACATTTAAGGTAGATTTCAAAGGTCTATAAACCACTTACTGTTTCCCTGCTTTTACCCATATAACCTGTGATGTTAAAGGATTAAGAAACAAGAAAGTCTTTTTTAAATGCGACTCTAAAAAGTTGACAGAAGTTTGATAAAGCTTAATCTGAAGTAACTTATGCTTTAAATTGCTTGCTGGTTTGTTGAATTAATTTATGAAATTTGATACAAAAATCTGCCTTCTGAGCCATTAATTACAGCAACTGTTTCAGTTAATCTGTTTTATTTTGAAATTAATGGTGGTTTACTAAAGAATCTTCAGGATTCTTTTATACATGAGATTGAATTCATTAAGTAATGTCTTTGGGATGAATTGTGTACAGAGAGTATTCATCCATATACAAGTCAGTTTTCCTCTAATTAACTGGAAATACATTGCCTGAAACATTTAGAATATAAATAATAATAAATACATTATATTTTCATCAAGATTTATTTGAACACCTATTAACACAAATACAAACTTTATCTTGAATCTCTTTGCATAACCTAGAATTTTGCATTTGAACTCCTCAGTATTAGAAGGAAAACAAGGATAACTTTACCTATGAAAACTGAAACTTTTAATTGAAAATAGTTCACTTTAAAGTTTTAATGAAAATATAGTACAGATAAAATACACAGATAAAAGTTTGTAGCAGACAATTGCTTCTAAATCTGTATCTTAATATTATCTACTTCAAATGAAATATGTTCTGACTTATACCATGCAGGCTTGTCTAGTTCTTGTATACTTAAGAGCTTTATCTTAATTCACTCAGGGATTGAAATAGTTCATCTTGAAAGTATGTGGATAGTTTTTCAGAAATTCACAATCTACAAAGCAGCAAGATGCAGACTTCCTGTAACTGGCCTCATGCACTGACCGAAATGTAGTAAATTGCGTAAGATCAAAAAAAAGATTAACTAAATATCTCGTGATTCAAAAGGTCAAAATGAGTAAAGTTACATTAAGTTAATTTCACAAGATTATTAGTAACTTTTTAGCAAAACTTTCATAAATGTTTAAAGGTAATACTTGTTTATTTACAGACTGTACTGGCACTGTGTCTAAAAACTTCCATTACTGAAAGTAATACATTCATTAGCGCTGAACGACTGCACACCGTAGAACATCATACTTGAATATGTCAAAATAACTACATTACAAAGAGGAGCAGCACATGACTGTTGCAAGGTATTAAAATCACCTCTGATATATGGATGAAAGTTTAAAAAAAAGTTAAGATGAACCTCATGTCCTACCTCTCAGTCTCATTTCATTAATGATCTTCAGTTTTAAATTCAGTGAAAACTGAATTCAACATCATTAAAGTAATCATCAGTTCTTACACAAGTTTTAATTAAAACTCTGCCAAGGCCATGAAACTTACTGAAATACAGAGATAATTTGGGCAACACCATACTTTATGATCATCGTTATTTTCCATAGTCACATTAAAGCTTAGTAGATAGTTCTAGAAAGGATCTAGAATGGATATTACAGAATCTAAAATAAACTATTCTTGCAAAATCATCAGGACTATTCAGACGGGATATTGCCTTTAGGAAAATTTTTAAACTCTGAATGTCCATGGTTAGACGCATTTATGCATAGTCTTATTTAGGATTAAGGAAAAGGGCTACTAAAAAGGAAATCCATTAGCAGTATTAAACATAATGGTTATTCAGTAGTTAACCCATAAAGAACAAGGAGAAAACAAAAGGATCGGGAGATTGCAGGGAACACAGAGTTGGTCAACTGCACTTGGAGCTAGAGGTGGCCTCTGACCGGACTATAAATTTCTGAAGTGCTAACTAGAGTGGACAGTCATTTCTAATAACTTTGTGTTATTAATTCAGCTTCTTTAATGTTGCTAAACTTGTAATACTTGAGGTATAATGGATTTGACCTTTGTTTCAAATTAACTTCTCTGTGGGAATCGCAGTCCTCATCTTCTCTACATGATCACCTGAATCCTTACATATTTGTATCAAAAAAATATATACAAGTGCAAAGGACAAATATACAAGTATAAGAACATTAGCAGTAGAGTGATTTCCAAGCATTCCTCTGAAAGGATATAGATTAGAAAATGGCACAGTTGAAAGGAAAAAGCAGTTTTCCACCTGGGCAACAGTGTTACGAATTTCTGTAGATTGCAGAAATTCATCAAACTAAGTATTTACAAAGCTCTTGAAGCTTAAAATACTACTTTCATGAAGTATCAAACATTCACATTAACAAGCTGTTTCTCTTTTCTGGGCAAAAGATTGCTATCCAAAGCACAGGTTTCTGACTCCTACGTTTAGTTACACTTTAGCACAGGCTTCCAATTAGAAATCCTCTGTTGTTCTATTGGGTTGGCCAAAAAGTAATTGTGTCTTTTTTTAATAGATGGACATACATGTCTTGAAATGTGGCTAACTTCATTTTAAACTACAAATTCATTATGTAATTTGACAGCTGACAGTTCAAGCTTGTTTTAGAAAAAAAAAGTGCACAAATTTGTTAACATTTATTTGGCGCCAATTTCAAAATGGAAAATCAAAAGGAACATTTTCATCATATTTTGCTGTATGACTTTTGAAAAGGAAAAAAACACTGTGCAAGCTCATTAAAAGTTATTTGATGTGTATGCTGAAGATGCCTTAATATTACAGCAGCGTCAGAATTGCTCTGCTAAATTTCGGTCCAGAGATTTTGATGTGAAAGAGGCACCATACTCAGGAAGGCCAACTGAAACTGATAATGACATAACAAATCGAATCCAATTGGCATTTAACAGCACGAGAGATTGCTGATAACATATCAAAATCAAGCATTGGAAACCATTTAAAACAACTTGGATACATTAGGAAGCTTGATATTTGGGTACCACATGAGTTCAAAGAAACTCATCTCACTAAGCGTGTTGACATCTGCACTTCTCTCTTGAAATGTGAAGAAAACAATCAATTTTTGAAACATACGATAACAGGTGATGACAAATGAATCATCCACAACAACAATGAATCAAAAGAATCACGGAGCAAGCGTGATGAACCAGCTCAAGGCACTTCAAAAGCAGATATTCACCAAAGGAAGGTTATGCTGTCAGTCTGGTGGGATTTCAAAGGTATTGTATAGTTTGCATTCCTTCCAAGGAACCAAACCATTAATTTGGATGGGTACTGTCATCAACTGGATAAATTAAATGATGTCATCAAACAGAAGCATCTTGAATTAGTGAATTGCACAGGTGTTGTGTTTCTCCATGACAACACCAGATCACATACAAGTTTGGTCACTCGTCAAAAACTGTTGCAGCTTGGATGTGATGTGTTACCACATCCACCATGGCACCATCACACTACCTTTCATTTTGTTCTTTACAAAATGCCTTGAATGCAAAAACCTGCACTGCTGCTGAGGATATCAAATCTTTCTTGGAACTGTTTTTGCTGAAAAAGGTAAGAACATTTTTGAGTGTGACATCATGAAGTGGCCTGAAAGATGGCAAAAGGTAATTGAACAAAATGGACACTATATTGTTTAATACAGTTTGTTTCCCATGAAAAATTCTCCTTTTCTTTACCCAGAAAAAAAAGCAACTACTTTCTGGCCAACCCAATACTTGCTCTAGCTTTTCTTCTCCTTCGTGTTCCATCCAGCCACTTAACTTCGTATGCCAAGAAGATCAAGATTCTGAGTCTGCGCTGATCAGAACTCCTCTTGCCATTGAACAGAGAGCACTGTGATAGCCATGCATTTCTAATATGGCAACACTGAAGATAACCTGTTGTTACTTATTACAAAATTTTAAGCTATTTAGACAACAGTGCTTTACAGGTTTGTTTTTTCTTCCCCTTCGCATCTTTATCTCAGACCCTGGTGTTTGAGCAATAGAACAGAAATAATCACCAGGCAAAGAAAGAGGAACTAAAATTCCTGAAGAGTAGGAAGGCTATCATAGTTAAACAAAAAAACCCAATACATCTCAAAACCTTTAAGTGAGACAACACAGATGCAAGTATCTGAGCTCACTTCACTTTTTTAACAAGAATTTTGTAAACCGGAAAGAATTATTCAGTTCATCTATATCTGCAGAATCAGGAGGAATCTATCTTTAATTCAGCATATCGGTATTTCCCCCTTCAGAAAAACATCCTGAATTCACAAATACATAAAAACAACTTACAACTTGCAAGACATCTGTGCATCAAATGTTATTTACTTCCATTACATTTCCAACTGTAAGGCTAGGTCAAACTTTATATTTTAATTATAGTTTAGACATGTAAGTTTATCTTAACACTAAATGTACCATATATGCCACTTTTACTGTCAAATAGAAAATTGAGGAAATTGTAGCTATGAGCCACACCTCCACGTCTGTCTGAAGCAAGTAGTTTCTCACACTGAGTACAGACAGTAGGATCATTAACCACTGCATCAGGGCAGTTAAACAGTGCTGCTAACTCTGATCCACATAATTCAATTATTTTGTTTGCTTATTTTGTCATTTTATCTGTATGCTCAGGTAAGTTGGGATCTCAAAGGACATTTTTATAATTATTTATGCTTTCCACAGGCATTTTAACACAGTCTTATCTCCCAGCCTAACCAATGTGCTAGTTCAGTATTTTGTGGAGAAATTTTTCTGTGAAATACCTGTAACAGTTAAGAAAACCTAACCTAGCTTATACTCCTAGCACCAGATGGAATATTTTTTGAGATTAAAAATAATGCAATATATATCCTTCTTTGCATTAACTAGGAGGAAATAAAGATTTGATCATTATCTCAGGCAACAGATAGATGCTCTGTTCTCTGCAAAGTACCCGTGGGAGGATGGGGGAGAAAGAATCAGCATCTCCCACAGTGCTATCGGACACCAGTTGAACAAAATTAGAGTAACACTTCAACAGTCAACAGAACAAAACATTTGCCGGCTGAATATTCAGCACAATCCTACACTCACCTTTTACAGACACAAGCAACTTAAAAGCTGTACATTTACAAATCGTAAATTTTAACTCCAAAGACAGAACAACGCTTTGCTTGGTTTTGGTGTGCAGGACAAAGCACGTCTTAACTTACGAGCAGAGAGAAATTGTTACCTTTCCACTTAATTCACAAACAGACTAACAAGTATTATTTTGAGGTGTCACAATAGCCACATTTAGGTACCAACATACTATCGAATATGAATTAAAGTAAGAGTTTCATACAGTGGAGTAATACTCACTATATACAGACAAGTCATAATGCTATGAAAACCTTAATGTTGGAAATGTAGTTGTTTAAAACCAAATTTTGCCTTCTGACAGAAAGACAATAGAACTTCATATACTTCAGGGATTACAATACAAGGTTTTCACCAAATCTTCTCCCCTTCAGACAAACCAGAGCATTTCCCAGAGGAAAGAACCCTACAGTTCTGTGCTCACTGAGTCCTTGTCACAGCAACGCTCTTCTAACCCATTCCCCAGCTCCCAAAACGTCTGCTTTGACCTTGACAGAGAGAGTTTCTCCTTTCACCCCATACTATACCTATGGGGGATTTGATAAAGGGAATGTATTGCCATCTCTCCCATAGCTGGAATCCCAAATTACAGTGCTGTTTGGGAATACTTAACTTAATACTTAAAGTGTTTTCTTTTTAAAAATTCTGAACATCATGACCAATATAGGCAATTAACTGAAAATCTTGACGTTTCAGACAAGCAAAAGAAAAATAATTAACTAGTACCTGTTGCAATTCAAGGCACACTCCCCATCTAGACAGTAAGGATTAGACAAAGAATCAAATTATAAACTCATCTCTTTGGTTACGTTCTAGTGCTAGCACTATTCTTAAATACTAACTTAGTCAAACACTGCACACTCATCTGTTTATGGTAAAGTGAAGCACATAACTGGAGGAGGTTCATCACTCAGATTGAGAGAGTTGGGTACTGCCTGAGTATGGCATGAAGACCTTTAGAAAGGAGTCTAAGTAGTTGACGCAGCCCAGGAGAACTGCCAGGCACTGCAGCATTGCATCTTCCATTGCAACTGACTGGAAGAAAGAAATGCTCAAATGTAAACAGGCATTCATATGCAAGACTTGTCCAGTGCACACTGACTACACAGGGACTGACAACAACTGGAACATGACACAGAATGTAAAACGTTTTCAAGAACTTGGTTCTACTTGTTCACCACTTCTTCCAGGTGCTCACAATAGGTTCTCAGCAAGACTAACATCTTTCAGAAACACTGATTTAGTTGTCTTCTCCCGCACAATAACAGACAAGCTCTAAATACTCAATTCTTCCATGCTATACAAAATTATTATTTAGTCTTTAGAGACAAGAACCATATTAAGAATTATTTTAATTGCTTTATCTGACAGTGTGTAATGACTGACCCTTGTAAAATTTAAATGTAAATTCACGTTGAATATAGAAAGAATTTGAAAAGGTAAATTATAGTAGAACTATACATATACAAACAGGAAACCTAATATAAAGCCTTCCATTCTACAGAATTATTTTATAAAGCAGAAAAAATACATGCCTACTTGCATTTTATTAATATCTGTATCAATTTTAATTACTAGATTTCTAGGCTAAGATTTTTAAAGAGTATTGGAAATTAGACTCCTTGAACCATAATTCAAGATACAAAAAAAGTGGCCTGACTTTCAACCTTGTTTCAAACTCACTCACTCACTCTATAGCCAAATACAGCCCAACCCACAAGGTTATTCTTCTCCAATAAAGTACCTCAAATCTGGTATAAAAGGACATCTGACCACCTGCAGGCTAAGGTACTTTGCCAAACAAGTACACTTTTCCAACATAGTAGCTTCAGGCTAAAACTAGTGTTGCCCTAGAAGTCAAATAATTCTAAATACTATCAGTTTTCTGAAACCACATGGTTCTACCTAAAGATATTCAATAAAGATACCTGAATCTACCTGCTTTGAAATATTAATGTCATTTTATACTACAGAAAGTTCTGGAAAAGGAATCAGCTTTGTGAACATTTCCAACCCTTGACATGTTGGCTGGAAATAAAAGCAATTGAAGTACTTGGGCTTCAAAGGACTAATCAGAAGAAGTTTAAATCAGTTGTTTTGGAGGGATGAAAAAAGATCCAGCAGAAAAAAAACCCTGTTTCATTTATTCCCCTACTCACTCATGTATGCTATTAAGACACAAAGCAAGGATAAAGTAATTTAATGCCAGTTTTAAGTATTCACTCACTGCAGAACGTAAAAACCATAATATGGAGGCAAATGCAGTGCAATGTGGTGTATACTACTGTGGTGTTAACAAGTTGACCTCTAACCCAAAAATATATTAAAGTGTCAAGTAAACCTTATGGTCTCATCAGTGAAAGGGTACACTCCATACTAGTTCATTATATTGTTCATTATATCTTGTACTATCTCAGCACATTTTTGTATCAGCCATCACATAGATTGAGTGTAACCTGTTTCAAGTGAATAAATTAGAAGTGTAGTTTTGCAAAATTTAAGGATATATTCACATAGGAGATAATGCAACCTATATCCATAGCCAATAACATAAGGAATAAACCTCAACAATGATGAAAAAAGGTTATAATTTAATCTTGCTGTCAACTTCACTGTCTCTTAAGCTTTTCATCAAAACTAGTTTGGCATATACCACGTACTCAGAGAGCAGTAGCCTTTATATTTGCAATTATGATTCTGTTTTCTATTAAATTAAGCATTTTAGGTAGGTAAAGACAAGCATTACTCCCTGCCCCAGCAAGAAGTAAGTGCAAAATGCTACAAGATGGCATGTACTTTAAAAGTATTTCGATATGCTTTTTTTTTCCCCCTGGGAGGTCATAAACAGTACATCACTCTGCTTCTCACCCAAAAGCCATAGATCATGGATTATAGAAAAGGCAAACACCAGTGCCTCTCCACTGCTTGTCAGAGAACAAAAGCTGCACAAGACAGTGTCAATGACAGTGCTGCCATCCTAACAGCTACCCCATGAAATGTGCAGCTCTCAGTTAGTGTATTGGAGCACAAAGGAAAAGTATATTATCACAGAAAAAGTCTGCCAGTTGTAAACCTACAAGATAATTTAGGAACAGCCTTGGTTAAAAATGAAGTTAAAATTTTTAAAATAATCATTTCTGTATTCCACATCTTTACGTATTTTCTCTTCAGTTACAAGATAAGAAGCCTTTGCTATATTTAGAGCCAAGATGTGGTAGAATTTTACATTTAAATGTGAGTGTAACACAGCTGACTGATTATTATACAAATTGTTAAGTATTTTAGCACAAAATAATCCTGCTGTATTTATGCACCCTGTTACTAATAAGTAAACAAAGAGTTCTTCCATTAATTGGGGAATCTATTAATTTGACAATTTATAAGCCGTCTTCTAACAAATTCAAATGTAAGTCATCTTTCCAGTAGCAGTTCTTAAAAGTTGTCACAAATTTTTGATTGTTTAGGTCAAAGTATCTGAGATGTAAGCAAATTGCCAGCTTACGTTGTTTTGAGCAGTATCATTACCTAAGACATAGCTGTGTTCTGCCCTTGTTTAAGAACAGAAATTCCACTTCACACAAATGCTAACAAAACTAAAGATTCTCAGGAAACCTTTCACTAGCTTTGTGCATAAAGTCTCATAAACAGGGTGTTCTGAGAGCTCCCTCCACAAGAACAGTGGCCATTAAATCACTGCTCTGCATCCAGCACCTTCTAAGCAGCTTCTCTGGCAATGGGAGTACTGCAACCATTCCATGCTGAGGCCAGGAAAAGCTATAGACGCCTTTGTAGATACTGCAATCTAGTAATAAAAACATCCAGGCCCCCAAAATAATCTTGCACATCTAGTGAAACTACAAAAGGGAGAAGGCCCGACTCTCTCTGAATTAAGCTCCCACCTCTCAGTTTCAACAATCCAACTCCTGACTGCCTTGTTTTCGCCTCTTGAACTCATCTCTTCCAAGCAAGCAACAGAAGTTGCAGCAAGGCAAAGATACTACCATACAGCATCAAAAAGCAGTCTTCTTATTAAGCATTGCTTCTACAGCTTATGAAATGAAGAACACAACATCTTCAGTCGGAGGAAGATGCTGAAGTTTTTCAAAGAACTGTCCACAGAACTGCTTTTCAGCATTTAAAGTGGTAACTAAGATTTGAAGACAGAAATAAATTTTCCTATTAATCTGCAAAATAGTTTACAATTAGACATGGTATTCTTGGATAGATGGCAGACATTCTGATAAATCAATGTATTTGTTTAATATGAATTCTCAATTTTTAATTATCGTTAGCTTGTTATTTGTTGAGCCTTTCAATATTTAAAGTATTCAATTTAATTTATTTTATTTTTACTGTAACAGTACTAAGACTATTCAATCCTCTACCCATTTATAAACTGTTTAGTTCATTTATGATCATGCCAAATGCTGACATCAATTTTAGAATTAATATACTTTGGTCATATTTATCTGCAAAATACTTCAAAAAGACTCCATTAAGAAAAAAAACAAACACCCAAAAAGCACAACATGTTAAGATATGTCCAAAAAGCATGTATAAAAAAATGTGAGGTCAACCATTCTGTTTTCTTTTCAAATAAATTGTCAATGTTTTGTTTGTCTTGTGTTTCTTATGACTCTGCAGAGATTCTTCCCTTTCTACCTCCCTGTCTAGGATTGTGAGAGTCATCTTCGAGTTGCTGTTGAAACAGGTAGTGGTATAGTCTACAGCTCTTAACTTTTCCTGTAATTAATAGTAACTCTAATATTTAAACAAGCTATTTGCTGCTTAACTTCAAATATGCCTTCCATCCTAAAACACATGATGCAATCATAGTTGATCTAATTTCAAAACAACTACAGAAACATGAATGTATTGATCATTTTGCTTTTCCATCTAAACACTTGTTACACAATTTATTATGTCTTGCAGGAAATTGAGTATTTTTTCTAGTCAGCTTTCAGGAGAAATCATCAGAGAAGCAGATAAAGTACTTAACATTAGAATATTTTATGAAAAAAGGAAAAAATGAACACTATTAAAAGCTTGTAACTGAAGACACATTCATAACCTCTCTGAAGCACACTTCCTCTACTGACTTTTGCAATTTCCGTAATTTTCTTGTGCAGAAATAAACAACAATCACACAGTTTTAACAAAAGACTGATCAATAAAGCGTGAAACCACAAACAACAGACAACTACATTCAGGAACAAGCATGAGCTTAACAAATAGCAGATGAAAATTCTGCGTGTCAGTAGACAATAAAGTCTCTTTATCAAAGATTTGAATTTGAAGTACTGATTCCAGCAGACCTGCTGATCTACTACTGTCTCGTACTTCTCTGATGTGAAGCTGGCAGTTTCATACTTGCAATCACCAATCTGGAATCAGAGCTCAAATTTATTCTTAAATAGATTCTCCAGATTATGTTGAGTCAAACTCTGAGTTTCAATGCTAAGTAATACTTTCTTGAAGGAAAAAAAATAAATTCATAATGTTGCCAAAACTGACACTCTAAATCAATCATTCTAGTTCAATATATTTTTCCATAATCAACTTAGATAATAATTAACTGAATATTGAGAGGAAAGGGTTAAAAAGTCTAGGATTACCTTCAGTTGATTATTGAAAATATCAATTTCCTGAAGTTTAGATCTGGTTTCTTTCTCTACTTCATCCAGCTGGTCTCGAAGCTGTTGACGTGCTAGTTCCTTGGCTTCTAAGGCTCTTTTGATAGTAAGAAGAGAATCTCCTGTTTTTAAACATATTGTCAAATAAATGTGTTCTTACATGGAGAATTTTAGGTTATAGAAAACAACATTTTTCAACACGCACCTTGCAACACAAAAAAGAAACCACAGAGTATACTGTGCAATGCAGCATAGTGTCCTATACAAACTTGGACATGTACAAAAATGGACTTACTGTGCAAACTGTTCTGTTGAACTTGCTTTAGTTGGTCATTGAGTAATTGCTTTTCTGGAATCAACCTTCCAAGCATCTGCTGAGATTCCTGAATAGAGGAAAATGTGGAGAGAGAGAGAAAACAAGAGAAAGAGCCAAAAAGGTGAGCAACGGATGACCTTAGACGTAAGACCTCTCATTTTCACTTCTGAAATGACTCTTTACTTTTTCTCTCACTAAATTTTGAATTATTGCTATTATCCAAGCACTGTCTGGGTGGTACTAGCACTCAAACGTAGTTCTCTGCCCATACAAAAATGCGTGTATATCAAATTTAAGCATATTACTTGAGAACTCATTCTCATTTGAATATGTAACTTGGCTTCAAATTACTTGAAATACAGGCCTAAATGACAAGGCTAGACCAGAAAATATGAAAACAAGCACTTACTAACAGTTTAATTTTCATTTGAATAAATGCATATTAATATTGAATAAATGCTGCGATCAGGAATAGACAGACAAATATTTACAGAGAAAATAAAGGCTTTTGCTTCAAAGGAATAAATCATGGATAAAAGCTACGCAACACAAAGTCTGTTAGATGAAAATACTTGAGTCCTAGATCTCTCAATTTAGCACTCTTGAAAGTGGATTATGATCTCTTTCAATTTCAACACAGAGTCATATGATTGTACACCAATATATTACAGGAGACCCTGCAGATGAGAAATTCCTCCTTCGGTGGATCATATATAATCCTTGTGCTTTCTGGAGGATGAAGTCCTACTTCATGCACCTTTCAGAACACTTGACCTCCAACTTCAACTTGTCAAAACAAATTATAGAAGCACAATGTGTAACAGCTTATTTTATAAAAGCCACCTGAGTGTCAGCATCCCACCTTTCAGACAAACTAAGTAATTTATTTCAGCAGTTGTCTTGAATTGTAGGCTTTTGAGGAATCAACCACCTGACAATTTCAATTTATCATGAGGGACTGCAAATGACATAATATGATCTAAGAATAAATGTCATCTAACCACTTAATACCAGAGTGAGTCCCACAAAAAGTTTTTAGTTTTTGTTACAAGAACACAAGGCTGACCACACTGAAATGACCTTGCAGCTGTCCTACTTTACTCATAGCAGTCTTTGACCGGGCCTCTGCAGTGTACAGCTCAGATCTTACAGTTAGGCAATGACCACAGACTGCTGTAATCTCTTTATGTCCCAGAAAACACACTTGGATAGCACAGCAGAGTCAAGGACTTCATATAATCACAAAGTATCAAAATTAAGATGAACTATGCGTTTGATTATTAGGAGCTACATGTGTCCCTCACTGTTAAGCTGCATTGCCTATAGCATCATCAGATCTTCTTCAGCCCTTTAAGGATATCATGAAGGCTTGATACTCCTATCATGGGACTATTATTCCCCACCTAGAATCAAATGAGAAATAGCAATATATAATGCAGCACTTTCCAAAGCATCTGTCTGAGGGGGCCTGCCTCCTTCCCAACAACCACCACTACCATGTTCTTACACAACATGCAAAACACTGTCCTTTGCATTCACACTTTCCCTTCCACCACACCCTCCCATCCAAATACCTGCATGTGTCATGCAGAGCTTGGGATGAACAACTGTAAACAGTATTATTAAATCAGTATAGCACACTGACATTGTGGAAATGAAGTTTTCAAGTAGTATAATCCAAGAAAGTGACATCTAGTAGACTAAATGCAATGATGGATAAACCTCAAGAGAAAGAAGAAAGGAAATCACCTTTCAAGGCTCAAGGATATCAAAATTGTGTCTCGTTTCAATTCAAGAACCATTTATACAAGACAAATATAACAATGGATGTCAAAATGAAACAGCATTTATAGAAAAATTATCATTCTCCAAGTACAAAAGTAACGTAGGACACCATTTTAGGGTCGAATGCAACCCTACCCTCGGTTGTTTATTTTGAAAGGGCAGATTACTTCTAAACTCCAGACTACTCAATTTTAATACACAGAATACTCTGAAGAGTATTTATGAACAGAGAATGCAAAGGTATCATGAGGGTCAAGTTCTGTTTCCTGTAATCTCAGACAACCATGTAATAAGCACTTATTCAACCATTCACAACATGCTTTCCTACATCCTTCAGTTGTACTGAACAAACAGATTAAATTAATGGAATCACTAACACTGAAGTTCCACGCAACAAAAAACATCCAAGAATTGAGTAATGTCCCATGTTGCAGTAGAAGGCAGACAAAGCAAACAAAAACCAGCTCTTGTCAATCTAGTGAGGGAAAATTCTCTTTTGATTCTAAAGTCTGAGCAAGAGGACATATGAGAAAATGAGATACCTCTCTACATCTGTCTCTGCCACATACCCTGTTTCCAGTGCTCCAGAAGAAAGCCAAATTACTTGGAAATCAAACTGTTCATTGTGGAGGCAAATAATCATAGAATCACAGAATGGTTTGAGTT
>NW_010176872.1:0-47288 GCF_000695765.1 Mesitornis unicolor | reverse complement strand
AAAATAAAATAAAATAAAATAAAAATAAAATCCCAACCTACCCATAGTCCCACTGCCAGGACTACCAAAAAATAGATGACAATAACGGAGATGTCTGCAGCATTGTTGATTCTTATGTTGGATTCCATCCTGGCTGCTTCTCTGGCTTTCTTCTTCTTTCTCTCCTTATATGCTTCTTGCAGAGTTCAGGTTAATGATAAACTGCTGTCATCCCTGACATCTTATATAATATATAACTTCAGATTCACTTGTCTCCCATGGGACACAAGTTGAAGCTGCTGCTTTTCCTTGGACAATAATTCCTTCCTAAATATTGCTCCTCTGCTACAGGTGCTGCAGATTTCAGAGTTCAGTCCCGCTGCCAAAGGTGCTCAGGGTTTTAACATCCACGAGCAGATGTCTGAGAAGGAATGAGCACAGAAAGGAGTGGCTTGGCTGCAATAAACCCGTGTATTTACCTCACTGTGGGTGAATACTTTTTTTTTTTTAAGTGGTTGTACCTGTAAATCTAGTCATGGAAGATGTAGTTCTTTTAGATGATGATGGTAAGCAATTATCTGTGAGGACGTGTGACCTGATGCCTGGGGAAAACCCAGGGGTCCAGGAGCTGGGACGCCCTCTGTGTCACCTCTCAACAGCATTACTCAATGAAGAAACAGCCCTTTGTTTCTGGGAAGGAGACAACCTGAAGCTGCTTACATCTCTCACATGGATGCAGGTAAAGATGCATGTGAACCACAAGACTCAGAACCAGAAGTTTACTGTGCTGAATATTTCAGAGTGTTTAGACCGTGGTGGTGTTTCTCTCTGTTGTAGCTAATCAGCTTCACATTCAGGTAAGTTCAAAGTTCATCAGAGCTTGGGTCTGCTCTCTCTGTATTTGTTCCTCTGACTTCAGAACCAAGCTAAGCAGAATAACTGGTCACAGAGATGTGGCACACACTGACTGTAAGCAGATCCTCACAGCTCTAAAAAGGAAGCTGATCCTCTGTCTGAGCTAGAAGAGGTTGGCAAAATCCAGGATATTTAGAACAAGAGGCACACATGTCAGGCACATTTCTGGGCTCTGAGGATATTTGAAAGTCCTATTCACTGCTTGATACTAGGGAATCATTATTCATTTACAGCTGACTAGGCTGCCTTTTGGGAGTAAAATGTTACCCTGAAGTTACACTGACAGAACAAGCAGTACAGTACATGGAAAGCACAGGGTTTGACTGATCTTGCAATGGTTGTTTCCTCAGGAGTTGGAATTGAGGTCTGGCACTCTGTACATTGGCAACGAATTTTTCTTAGGTAAGCTACCCTTTGGTAATTGTGGCTAATAAAAAGTGATTCATTTAGTACAACAACAATCTGCTGAGTAGAATTCCTAAGAAGCTATAATAAAATGTTACTACCTACAAGAATAAAATAAAAAAACCTCACTATTGTTTGAGCACCTATACTCTGACAAAACAGTCCTATCCTCTGATAGTTTAGGCATCACTCCCCAAACACATTCTTCAGTTTGTCCTACAGGGCTGTGACATGTTAGCTTTAAATCCAACAGAGAAAAAATTAACCCTGGAAGCTGCTGAGCATCCAAAATTCCCATTAGCTGCAACCTTCCCTGCTGTGTATTTCAGAGGAAAAGAAAAGACTTATTTACTAATCTTAATTACCAGGAAACAGTTTGCCTAAGATAGGCTGTAGATGGCACTTCTTTACAAAGACCGACATAGATTCCTATGGGTCCTTGCAACTAACAAAGAGTTTGGTTTTCATTAATTCCATTTCTGCGTCAGTTTGCAGAGGTAAAGCAAAAAAAAACCCATTAGACAGGAACTTATCTACTATAATGTATGTTGTGTTCTCATACAGACCTCTGCAAAAAAGAGCTCAGAGGCTAAGAAACACTACAGCCTCCTCTGCACAGCTCCCAGCGTGGCCACATCAACAAGACTCCAAGGTGTGAAACAGTAAGGGAGAATCAGTGTCTAAAAAATAATCATCATGCTATTCATATCTTTATGTACAGTGGAAACAAACTTAATTCTGTTTTCTCTCTGAAGGTCACAAACCCAAACCAAACATTCTCTACAAGACTGTCAAAAAGAGAAGGCAGCTATGTCCAGACTCTCAATATCCCACCTCCACATCCTCATATCTGCAGTCCAAAGAGAAACTCGGAAGGATTATACTCAGCAGATTGTTGGTATAGTAAATGAATCACTTCATTAATTGAATGCATAGAAACGGTCTCTGAAAGGTCAGCCAAGTTTCCAGATTTGAAAAAGGCTGAACCTACCTTTGTATTAAAGCTTTCAAAGATAAGCATAAGTAAGCGCCCTGACATGAAGAGTCAGAAGACAATGACAATCTCTTTTTCTCACACTCAGCTAGCACTGTGCTCCAGTGGGTGCTCTGAAGTGTCCTGAAGTGTCTGGTCAAGCAAGTGTAGGGCTTCAATACTAGAGAAAATTACAAATAATTGTACATATTGAGTAAATTTCTCTGCTCTTTCCTGTGAGCCAGGTCAACTCTCAAGTAAGAAAGATTTTAATGGGAGTGAGAAAAACAATTAGTTTGAGTAGCATAATATGGTGGCTGTGATCCATGACCATAATGATTGCTCCCCTCTGGATCAAGTCTCATGAAATTTAGCTTATCATGAACATGTCTGTTCACACCTGAACAGACAAAACACAGTGAGTGAGAGCACAAACGGCTGCAGAATGGTGTCATAATTTGTTCAAAATGACACACCAGATAACTGATGGAGCCCAACGAGAATTATGTCATCAGAGAATCATAGAATGGTTTGGGTTGGAAGGGACCTTAAAGATCACCCAGTCCCACCCCTGCCATGGGCAGAGACACCTCCCACCAAAACCAGGCTGCTCAAAGCCCTGTTCAACCTGGCCTTGAACACTGCCAGGGAGGGGGCATCCACAGCTTCCCTGGGCAACCTGGGCCAGTGTCTCACCACCCTCACAGTAAATAATTTCTTCCAATAGCTAACATAAATCTACTCTCTTCCAGTTTAAAACCATTACCACTTGTTCTATCACTCCATGCTCTTGTAAAAAGTCCCTCTCCAGCTTTCCTGTAGGCTCCCTTCAGGTACTGGAAGGCTGCAATAAGCTCTCCCCAGAGCCTTGTCTTCTCCAGACTGAACAACTTCAATTTTCTCATCCTGTCTTTGTAGGAGAGGTGCTCCAGCCTCCTGATCATCTTCGTGGCCTCCTCTGGACTTGCTCCAACAGCTTCATGTCCTTCCTGGGGGCTCCAGAACTGGATGCAATGCTCCAGGTGGGGTCTCACGAGAGCAGAGGAGCACAATCACCTCCCTCGACCTGCCGGCCACACTTCTTTTATTGCAGCCCAGGACATGGTTGGCTTTCTGGGCTGCAAGTGCATATCGCCAGCTCATGTGAGCTTCTCATCAACCAGCACCCTCAAGTCCTTCTCCTGAGGGCTTCTCTAAATCCTTTCTCTGCTCTGCCTGTATTTGTGTTTGGGATTGCTCTGTACCATGTGCAGGACTTTGCACTTGGCCTCGTTGAGCTTCATACCCAACTATAAAGCTGCAAGGACTGACAGAGGCACCACTGTCTTATGCAGCACAAGTCGGGTACATGAACTACATAGAGCTGCAATTGCTCTGTTGTCACGAGAAAATGGGACTGTTGCATAGAAAATTTGAGAATTACAGCCCTTGCTGCCACTTAACCCAGTCTCAAAAACTTGTGTAAATCTTCCTCTTGATGATGGCAAATGATAAAGCAGATAGTAAATCAAACAAACTACAAAGACAAAGATGCATTAGTATGCAAACTACCTCCCACAGAGGGACTCCTCTAATCTTTTCTCTGACATTCCTCCAAATTTCTTTAAAAAGCAAGCAGATTTCTTTTTGGGATGCTCTTCAGAAATGCTAATTTATACACAGGATCCTTTGTACAATTAATAAGGGACAAAAACAGACAAAAATTTGCAGTTATTTTACTTGCAAAGGGCTATATACTACATTAGTAAAGTCCCTCCCCTCCTTTGCTGGTTTCTCTACCACGTAGTATGAACTTAGTGAGAAAAGAGATCATATTTGCAAGTGGAGAAAATATAAATTCAAGGTTCTCAGCAAAGTTTTCCTAAGATGGTTCTAATAACAGAGGGTGGCAGTTAGAGTAGGAGACAGGAGGATTATTTAGCACCTTTTGTTTGATGCCACAAGTCCCTTTCCTCTTTGTGCAACCTTGCTTAAGTGAGAAAAACTTGGGACTAATTAGAAGAATTAGTCACAGAAGGATGACAAAAATGTTGGAAATTAAGAAGTGGAATCCATAGAAAATGAATTACTAAAAGGAAAAAAGATCCAAACTCCAGCAGGTAGGACATAGATAGAAGAAAAAAAATCAATGGGAAAAGAGGTGTCTTCCTAAAAGGTTATCAGAAAGAAAGCAAAGCCATTCTATTCTTACTCACTTAAAGGATCAGATCAAGAAATATGAAAAAACCCACACATTAACCAACAGACAAGAAAAGATAGCAAAAATAAAACGAACACTATTTCTAGACTAATTTTCTAACTAGTATCTCTACAGAGGAAAAATTTCAAAGGACATAAAAATAGGTTTATATGCATCTAGACGAACAGAATTGAAGCAAGGAAATCTATTCAGTTCTTCAGCAACTGATTAAATTATCTCTGTGATTACTAGGTATGCCCAGCCCTGCAGTATCTAAGTATTGCCAATGTTATAAAAACAACAGTCCAAGGACTGCACTCTTCTTACAAGATAGGCTGGGACAGTAAATAAGTTAACTTGAATTTATTTTTGCTTCATTAATGTTTTCTTTATTCTTATCATTTAGAAGATTAATAGGGGAGGATTGACGGCAAGAAATGGGTTTGAAATTTCCATTGGAACTAATAAAGTTGAATAGTAGATTAAAAAATACTTCCTAAAACCAGTGCAGACTGACACCAGATTTAGCCACCTGAGAACAGGGCAGACTGTTCCCCACAGGCAACTTCTTAAGTGTGTAGCGTTCTCATTAAAACAAAAGTATGACTGTTGTCTCAGACTATATAACACTTATTTATTATCCTTGTGATCAAACCCATCATATTATGTCTATATTAGAAGCTTGCTAATCCTTCTTGGGAGCTTCCTATCTTTCTCCTAAAACAGTGTTTCCAGAAAAATATTTTTAGAGATCGATTCATACTGAATTGCCACTTCCATTATAGCTAAAATTATAGAATCACAGAATCACAGCATGGTTTGGGCTGGAAGGGACCTTAAAGCTCATCCAGCTCAACCCCCCTGCCATGGGCAGGGACACCTCCCACCAGACCAGGTTGCCCAAAGCCCCATCCAAGGGAGGGGGCACCCACAACTTCCCTGGGCAACCTGTGCCAGTGTCTCATCACAATTAAATAGAGAAAGAATTATCCAGAGTGGCTGCATAATCATGATCACAACTCTCACAAATATTTTTCATGTTTCAGAGATGCTTTAGGGAAAATAATATCTCCACTGCATAAAATACCAGAGAGAAATGAACAGGATACGAGCTGCTGATGCCCCTTCAACTGAAATAATTCTCCAGCTTTTCAGGTGACCTAATGAAAACTCTGGTTGCTCATGCTCTGTTTTGCCTGAAATAAATGTAATTACTCTTGAACAGTGGATAGGCTCAGCCCTTGTGGATATGTTTTGATTGACCTACAGCAATAAGCAGCAACAAAGATATTATTATTATTTATTGTATTTGACAGGTTAGTTTGAGTAAAGAAATCTAAGTGGAGAAGGGAAAAGATCGTAAACTACTAATGTATTAGCCTAACACATATGTCAGATTTGCTCTACAGAGTCCCAGGGGCTCTTTAGTTAAGCCTCTTTTTTTTGCACAGTGTTTGGCTGGAAAATAAAATGGGGGAAAATCTGAATAATACCATACAAAATACAACATGAAGCTCCTGGAAAAAAAGTAAGAAAGTAAGAACAGAAAACACTGCTGAAGAGAACCCAGGGGAAACATTCTTTAAGGAATCTGGGCTGAAAGAGAGAGTATTCACATTTGGCACAAACACTTTTTTGTTACTGGAGCAATAAATGGATCAGAAACAGGGAACATTGAGACATGGGAATCCCTGGTCAGGATAAAAGGTGAAAGAATTGCCTGGAAACACTTCCCTAATAGGGGGAAGGAAAAGCTACCAAACAAACAACAACAATCAACAACAAAAAAGCTGCATACCCTGATTGCAGTTGGAAAAAGAGAGAAATTGAAATAATGAACATGAAGCATGTAATAAATATACTGATATTATCTGAAAACAAAATATATCAATAAATTACCAGATACATTTGTGCAGAGGGATCTTTTGGTCAGACTTGAATTCTGACAGAATCTACAACAGAACAAAGGACACAAACGTTATTCTGGCATGAAATGGAGACCCCTCCTAAAGTGAGATCTTCTTGATCTGCCAACTTAAAAATTCTCAAAACCAAAAAATACTTGTTCTATAGCTTCAATCTTTTCAGTTAAGTTAGTGCTAACTATTGAAGTTATTACAAAATACTACTTTTGACATTAAGGCAGTGCCTGCATCTATTTATGTGAGAAATGCTAGCCTAGTTCAGTGTCCAAAAAAGTCTGTAAACTTTCCGGGTAGATGTGAAAAGTAGTCTAGTCATGAGCAATGTAACCTGAACTAAAAGAACACATTATATAAACTAATATCATATTTTATTACTTTAGTAATCATTGAGGGCAAGACACGGACAGAACTTTAAAACTTCATACAACACTGCGATCACAGGAACCATCGTAACTGTGTATCAGAACTCAAGAGTCTTGTACCTCTGACTGAACTCCTAGGACAACGCCAACGGGAGGAACATTGCATCGACTGCTGGAGTGAAGCGATAAGACAGTTCCAAAGCAACCGTGCCCTTCCTTTCAAAAAACCCATCCCTCAATTTCTAAGTTCTGTGGAAATCGGAACATCAAATGTTAATTAAACTATAATCCAGAATGGCACGAGAGGCTGGTGGCTAAGCACAGCAAAAGTTAAATAGCTCAGTAGCCAAAACAAAGTTACCACTCATTCATATTCAAAACTGTGATTTCGGTTATTTCTTCACAATATATGTTTTTGCTAGCATATTCTTTTTAATTCATTCATAATTTTAATAGCTTTACATATCTGATTAAAGCTACAACTGGTCATGAGTTTTATGGCTAGTCTGGTGAACAATCAAATTCAAGTAGCTACATACATTCTGTTTAAAAGAATTCATGAAGCCTTCTGATATTGTGCTAAGCGTTAGCTGCAGCAAAACTTTATGACTGCTAAAACTGAAACCTCAACACACATGAATTTTATTATTTTATTTGCACTGCCAAAATAGATATGAAGATTTATAGTATTATTTTAATAATAGACATTTATCGTATTGATCTCCTCCATAATCACTGTCAGCAAGTTTTTCTGTCAGCAAGTTTGCTGATGACACAAAACTGGGAGGACTGGCTGACACTTCATGGGGCTGTGCTGCCATTCAGCGAGACCTAGACAGGCTGGAGAGTTGGGAGGGGAAAAAATTAATTAAATACAACACAGGCAAGTGCAGGGTCTTGCATCTGGGGAAGTACAACCCCATGTACCAGTATAGGTTGGGGACTGACCTGTTAGGGAGTAGCACAGCAGAAAGGGACCTGGGGGTCCTGGTGGACAGCAGGATGACCATGAGCCAGCAATGTGTCCTCATGGCTAAGAAGGCCAATGGCATCCTGGGGTGTATCAGGAGGGGTGGTTGTAGGGCAGAGAGGTTCTCCTTCCCCTCTACTGTGCCCTGGTGAGACCACATCTGAAATATTGTGTCCAGTTCTGGGCCCCTCAGTTCAAGAAGGACAGGAACTGCTTGAAAGAGTCCAGCAGAGCCACAAAGAGGATTGGGGGAGTGGAGCATCTCCCTTATGAGGAGCGGCTGAGGGAGCTGGGGCTCTTGAGCTTGGAGAAGAGGAGACTGAGGGGTGACCTCATTCATGTTTATAAATTTGTAAAGGGTGAGTGTCAGGAGGAAGGAGCCAGGCTCTTCTCTGTGATAGCCAACGACAGGACAAAGGGCAATGGGAGCAAGCTGGAGCATAAGAAGTTCCATGTGAACACAAGGAAAACTTTTTTACTGTGAGGGTGCCAGAGCATGGCACCGGTTGCCCACAGAGGTTGTGGATTCTCCTTCTCTGGACACATTCAAGGCCAACCTGGCCGTGTTCCTGTGTGACCTGGTCTGGGTGATCCTGCTCTGGCAGGGGTTGGACTGGATGAGCTTTCAAGGTCCCTTCCAACTCCTAATAGTCTGTGATTCTGTGATCAGTGTGATGCAGTCTTTGGATAGATTTTTGTTATTCTGTAGAAAGCTGAACATTTCTAGAAAGAACTTCAGTTTGTGGACCTCACAGATTAATAAGTTGTATACATTATGTTATTTTGTATTACAATCTATGTTATGTCAGTCTGTGGTAGATATGTTTATCAGTACATGTAATATGTTTATTTATCTAGGGATTTTCCAGTGTACATCAGAATGTCAGTGCATAATGAAAAGATGACATATTGATGGGTGTGGATATTTCCGGGATTTGAACTGAGGAATAAGCTGGTTGCTTACATTTGTAGATGAGTGTTTGATGACACCAGCACATAAAAAAACCCCTGCTTGCTCTTCACAGGTGCTGTGAAATTTGTTTCCTCACAGTGTGATGTAAGGTGCTAAATTAGAAAGACAGGAAAACTAATAATTAAACATAATAGTCTCTTTACAGTAAGGAAACTCCAAAATCTCTATAGATCTTGCTAAAACAAATCAGCTCTCCCAGTTTTGACACTGCTAAGTCCCTCAGTTAGACAGGCTGCTGATGTTTTAGACATCACACTTAAAACTGTGCTGAGACTGCTTTTAATTTGAAACGGTGCTTAAAGCAGAGGCAAGAGTCAAGAACACATCAGCATTCTCAGTGTTATCACACTTCTTTCTTAAAGGGAACACAGAGGCCGATTACCACTTAAGAATGCACTACTCAGATGCAAGAAGGAAAATATTTAGAAATACACTGGCTTCAAAAGCCGTATCTTACCTGTTATCAGAGAATTCAAAACACCAGAAAGCCTGACTAACTGGATGAGCAGGTATTCTCCAAACCGCTACAGAATGTGAAGAATACAGAGGATGAAAGTGATACTCAGTTATGGATGTTCTCCATCAGAAGAAATGTTCTTCAGGGAGAAAACCTCCAGGATCTGTTCTGTGCATTCCTGAAACAGCCATCCCAGGATTAGCATAATGTAACTATAAACTCAGCATTGTATCCATCCTTCTTTCCTTCTTTCCTTCCTTCTTTCTTTCTTTCTTTCTTTCTTTCTTTCTTTCTTTCTTTCTTTCTTTCTTTCTTTCTTTCTTTCTTTCTTTCTTTCTTTCTTTCTTTCTTTCTTTCTTTCTTTCTTTCTTTCTTTCTTTCTTTCTTTCTTTCTTTCTTTCTTTCTTTCTTTCTTTCTTTCTTTCTTTCTTTCTCTTCAATGGTGTCAGGCTCTTGCTCTAAGTTTTGTTTAAAAATTAACATTTCTACCAAAACCAGTAATAATTTTAATTCATCCAATCCACTGCACAGTCTGTAGTTGGAATCTAGAATAAACATTTAGTAGTATATGCCAAATTTTTCAGCTCAGCAGTGTTAAATGGAAACCCTAGCACATCCATGTACAGGATAATTACACCAATACTGAAAAGAGGGGAGAAAAACTCCTGCAACGCTTTTCCCTTCCACTCCCTCCAAAAAAAAACCAAAAAAAAACCAAACCCAAAAAAACCCCAACCCCATAAAAGCTGTCATATTGGTTCCATGGGAATTCAGCATCTCCATTTTTCTTCTTTAAAGCCAGAGAAGGATACTCCTAGCAATTAGGAATGGGAAATCAATAAAAGCATAATAAAGAACGTTTTCAGCAGTAAGACACATCAAAATGTCACCTATTTCCCAAGTAATACTGCTGAAAGAAAAAACTCCTGTTGGCTTCAATAACTTTTGACAGCCCCTTTGACTGTCAGAAGCCCAGGGCCCAGCATGATCTGTAATGGATACACAGAGTAGGTCATAGCTAAACCCAACTTATTCAGCAGCTATAGTTATTCTATTATTTATGCTTGCAGTAATAATTTCTGTTCTTTCCCCTCACAACCTTGCTACACTAATATAGTATGTAAAATCCACATTTTAGATATAAGGACCATTGACTAAAGCTTTTGATAGGCCAGGACCTACTACGGACTGTTAATGTGAACTGGGTGGTAACTGGACAAGTAAGTTAGGCATTGATGACGAGTTCTCCATACATGAAGATGGTTAGCTTTAAATTACCATTTGCTTTCACAATACTTCAGGTGTGGAACTTCTGTCACTCAGGTGCAGTTGCAAAGTGTAGTACACTATGGTTAAGAAAGGTGTGTAAACTTTGGAACGTATTTTTCAGTGTCAGTTAAGAAATGTCATAGCAAATAGACGTTGCTTACTGGAAACTGTTGAGGACTGTAAGACTTACCTACACAGGTCAGGTAGAGTACTGAAGTCACCCCAGGTAAGAATGTATCTTCCATTGCCATCCAAACAGATCATGTCCAGAGGGACTACATAACACTGGAGGACAAGGTCACAATCAGAGATTAGACCCAGAATAGCAAAACTCTCTTCTAACTCCTCAAATGTGGGTGATCCTCCTTTAAGCTCATGCAACAGAAGTGTAAATGTTTTGGGAACATCATGCAAAGATCACAGATAGAATGAGATATTCACATTCCAGGGCACTCCAGGTGTAGCCCAGAGGGACAATTAGAGTCTGGGTTTCCATTTGTGCTCACAGATAAAATTGGATCTGAATACTTTAGAGAGTAAGCAAACCACACATTTACAAAAAAAGATTTTGAGGACTACATAAATTAGGCCCTTTGATTGTTAGGAGAAATAGCATGTGTGTGAATAAACACGTATGCTTGATGGAAAACTAGATTTCTAACTCGTTGGAATTCTTTCCACATCTAGGAACATTTATTTTTACACTATATTGCCACTTAGAAATATTCTAAAATATTTCCTGCATATCAGTAATAGGAGTTTCTATAAGAAAGCTGAGTCTCCAGACTAGGAAACACTTTAAAAGCTATTTTTGTATGTTATTTCATTAGAAATTACCTCACTTGACTGAAATAGTACTTAAAACATATCCTTCTTCTCAGAGATCACAAGGGCGAAAGAATACTCATCATTCTTGTACAATCACAGGACACCAAACCGATTAAGAGTGGCTATTATTTTACTACTTGTTAATGATTCCTTAAGAGTCCAGAACAACTGGCAATAACAGAAAGGAGACTCATTTTACCATGTAGGACTCTTTTCATCACAATCAGATGCTTCAGTGAATCTGAACATAGGGTGCCTCAGACCATGTCAGAACTGAGGTGACCCTTACGAGCAAATCACTGTTAAATGAAATCCATCGAGTCACTTCTTCAACATTTTCAGGATAGGAACTTTCATTGGCAGAGGTGACAACAGTAAAGCTAACTCCCTACAGCTACTCAAAGGAAGCCTGCTACTAATACTTCTGCATCCGTAACAACAGGCCAAGAAATTTCCACACGCCTGGTGTCACCTCCCAAATTGTGACGGCAGGTTTTAAGTCTCAAACTGCCAGAAAACAGAACAATGGCAGTGCCAAGTTGCAAGGTTTCCCTTCTCATTGCTCAGTACCTGCTCCATGCTGGATCCTGCTTCCACTGGTAGTTTCTGTACACCTGCAGAACATTCCTGTACTCTGGATGCTCCTGTCAGACCAAGACACTGGTGAGGTTGACAAATTGAAGCCCTTCAGGCTTGATTCACATGTCTTGTCAGCATCTGAAAAAAGTGCTACCTTTTGTATCTGTAGCACCTCTCCTTCTGCTTTTTTTTCTCTAGATGTATTCCAAATGAGCAGGAAGTTACATTCTCACCAAAAGGAGCCACTGGTAGTTTCTGTACACCTGCAGAACATTCCTGTACTCTGGATGCTCCTGTCAGACCAAGACACTGGTGAGGTTGACAAATTGAAGCCCTTCAGGCTTGATTCACATGTCTTGTCAGCATCTGAAAAAAGTGCTACCTTTTGCATCTGTAGCACCTCTCCTTCTGCTTTTTTTTCTCTAGATGTATTCCATAATGAGCAGGAAGTCACATTCTCAGCAAAAGGAGTCTGCATGCATCTCTGTTGCTAGCTTTCCAAAGAAAAGAGGAGCTTGCAGGACAGCTGCTAGGCAGTTTTAGGCTGCTTTTTGCTACAATTTGTCAAATTGTATGTGAATGGTAGATCAAAAATGGCACAATATCCAGCTTCATATCATGAAGTACAAGTGTCCTCACAGTAGCTCCTTCCACATCAGACTTGATCTGCTAGTGATCCAGCCTTACCACAGTTCAAACTAACAAGAGGGGTAATTCTTTCTTAGGATACCAAGGCAGAATTTTCTAGGTCTTTGACCAACTTGGTGCTGCAGCTTTAATTTCTGCTACTGAAATTAGCTAGAAGTACACTGTAAAATAGGAATTTCACTTATCTGAAGAGGAACAAGTCCTCCCAAAGTCATTTCCAGGCACATAGAGGACAAAAAAGGTGAATGAGAACAGCTGATGCAGATTCACCAGGGGAAATTCTTGACTGATAAACTTGACTGCCTTCAAGTAAAATAACTGGTTCTGCGGGCATGGAGTAGCAGACCTTTGACATAGTCTCCCACAGCATCATTGCAGCCAAACTGGCAAGGTATGGACTGCATAAGTGAGCTTAAAAGGTGGTTGCACCCTCAGGCTCAAAGGTCAACAGTTCAAAGTCTAACTGGAACCTTGTTACAAGTTATATCAGGTTCAATACTGTTTAATATCTTCATCAATGACCTGGACCTTGATAATAGGACAGAATGTACCTTCATCAAGTTCACAGATGACACCAAATGCAAGAGACCAATTCATGTGCTGGAGGGTCAGGGCTGCCATTCAGAGAGACCACAACAAGCTACAGGAATGGGCCACCAAGAACCTTGTGCAATTCAGCACAGACAAACACAAGGTCTGCACCTGGGACAGAGTAATCCTGAAACAGGATAGTGGATACTGGTGGAAAGCAAACTCAACGTGAGTTAGCAATGACAACGTTCCTTTGTGGTGGTGAAGTGCATAGAGGGTTGCATTAGCAAGAGCACAGCTAGCAGGCTGATGGAAGTGAACCTTGCTTTATACTTGTGAGGCAGCATCTCCAACAATGCATCCAGTTTGGGGCCTTTCAGCACCAAGGATAAATTGGAGACAGTACAGTCAAGTGTCACTAAAACAGTTAAGTGCCCAGAAAGACTGAGAAATCTCTGTTGTTGGAGGTTTTCAAAATCTGATTGGACAAGGCCCTGGGCAATGTCATCTCACTTTGAAGCCAGCCCTGCCCTTCATGGTCTCTGGAGGTCCATTGCAAACTAAACTATACTATTTGGAGATCTCGGACATGTTTCCTGTTCTTCAAAGGCCACCTTGCTACACAAGGCTGCTTGACAAGCTCATCTCTGCATTGAGGTATACTGTCATAGGCTCACAAACCAGAGTTTTGATGCACATTCTCACAATTACACCACTAAAAATTTCAACAGTGTCATATCTTGATTTGTTAGCATTCACTTACTGCCAAATCCTTGCAGTTGCTATCAGGCAAAGTCCCATAGAACGCTGGAGAAAGCAGAGTATACCTCAGTGCTACTACTTCATTGTGACTTATCTGAACAGAAACTGCATGTGAGCTAGCTGAAACTACATTAGGACTGTGGGGGCAAAGTCTGAAAGCTCCTAATCACTATTTGTTCAGTTCTTACATAGACCTCTCTTTGGAGTTGCAGGTATGGTGCCCGAATAAAGTCTGAACAAAGCTGTCAACGGACTTCACCAATTGGCTTACAACTGATGCATTACACTAAACTGCTGGTAAGAATAAAGGGCAGTAAAGATTTTGACTTCTTGACCCCTAAGCTGAACAAGGGTGACCACAAAGCATCGACAATAACATAGGCCAGTCTTGGGATCCTGACTGTTTGTGGTCTGGATAGCATTTAGGAGTGGGAACTGCTTAGACCAGTCATAAATTGAGCCAGATTCACTTCGCTTCTCATTTTTTTTGCTAGAAATATTTCACAGAACACAAGCACAGTGGAATTTTGGCACAGAGAGCCTGTGTAGCTGCAGTGGATTCTTCACGAGAAGTTTCCAGGTGCTTTACAGTATTAGTATGAAAAAAGTAATGAAACCAATGTAATTACTAGAAAGAGGAGGATGAAGAGGAACAGAGCAACTTCTAGATTTGAAGAGCAAACTGAGATTGACCAAAGCACAAAAATTTAAAAATGCTGTCTTTAACCACATTTTGTGTTAACCTCACTGCGAGTTAGCTAATTACAACAGAACACACACATTAAATCCAGAGAAGTAAAATTTACAATTACTAAGATATTAAAACTTAAAGCAATAGAAAACACTTCACCATTCTCTTTTCCTAGTCCTAATTTTTATTTTCAGATTCCAAATAGACCTCTTGGAAAGTGTCAGTCTGATCTTTCTTTGCCTGGCAAATGCTTGTCTTTAATGTGATTCATAATATACATTGACACGAGTAGGATAAGCAGGTGCTCAGTGGATTATCATCACAAGAGAAGAAAATGTACCCAGTCCTGCATTCTCATTACTCTGGCCAGACTCAGAGCTCAGTGAATTGTAATTCCACATTTCACCTTTCCATTCTCCAGTTAAGTCATTTCCATTAGCTAGGAGACTGCAAGGCTGCTTCATGTAGGCTTCATGGCACTAATGGAGAAAGTAGATGTTAATAGCTAATGTTTATTTCTTATGAATTATGTTTTTAAGGCTTAATGGCTTATGTTTCCTTGGCAACAAAGACATCATGTGCTTTTTAATAAGGTTTGCGTATGCGCTGTGTACAAGACCATGCCAGAGATCCCAGCTGACAAGGTTTCTAAAATATTATGAATTCAGAAGAGTGGATCTACCCTTTGACAAAGCAAGGACCACACTGGTGATTTGGCAAAAGAGCGAGAGCCTTCCCCAGTCTTTATAAAATTGCTCAAACTGCATTCTCCTGCTTTCAGTATCTGTAAGGTTCATACTGCACGTAAGTCAGAGATCAGTCCTTATTCAAGCAAAGACTATCCTCATTTATTGTACATCAGTACAATTTCATTAACTTCCACTTAAATATTCTACAATGAAAAAAAAGCAGGATGATATTTCAGGAATTAAATTTGGCCAGTAAGGCTTCACTTTGGTTTATCCTGAAGAAACCATGGAGGAAAAAAACCACTGCATATTTTGTTTCATATTTTCCTACAGAACAACCTATTGCAGGAAATAAGTCTTTTCAGAACTTCAACATGCTTTGTGAAATCTCCTAAAGATCACAAGAGGGTATCTCACATCACAGAAAAGAAATCTTAAACTACACAAACCATACTGATGAAAAAACAGACTTCTGATGAATATGCACAGGCACAACTAATTCTTATGACTGAAGTCAGCAGAGATCAATGAAGCGCCTCTCAGGTACTTCTAACATTCTGTTTCACAACAAATATAAAAGATCTATGTACAAGTCTGAAAATAAAAATAAAATTAACTAGAAGTTGGTCAGAAAATTATGGTTATTGCTAAAATTTTGAATTATACCATAATTTTATTTTGAGGCTGCAATTCTGCATACTTTCAAGTTTCCCCTTCATAAAAAGAAATAATGTTATGGATTTCCTACTAAAATTTTCCATAGCCTTCTTGTGTATTAAACACTGGAAGAGGTAGTGAACTCTCAGTTCTAAGCAGCTTATATATTATGTATAAGCTTAGATACTGGAGTTCTGTACTCCAGTATAAAAGCAACTACTGCTTTCTCCTTCCACATCATTAATAGTTTCAAACCTACTTTGCAGGGTACCAGTCCTGGCAGAGAGAAGCAAACTCAGGTTGCAGGACTTTACAATCCCAGTGAAACTTGAACTGGGGTAGTTTTAGTGATGGGAGATGAAGGCTTTTGGTCACAAAAGGATGTGGATGCCTACCTCTTTAACAGGCACTGACCAGAAACACTCATTGCATGTACTGTTTACAAAACACTGATCAACCAATCGCTTCACTAATGGAGCAATTACTTTTTATCTTTCTAGTACTTTAATCTTAAATCCAATGAAGGTGAAAGGCAGAGAATTCAACTTTATTACTATACACAATCCAGTGCCTTCTGATTTTGTTATGGATTCCAGAAAAGCCTCATTCTACAGTTGGCTTCACTTGAGTCGTTTAACAACCAAGTCTTGGTTTTCACACAATCACTGTTCACCACACAAAATGAAGGTGTGTTTTTGGTTTGGTTTTTTTTACTAAGAGGATACATTAATGTCTCTCTGTGGAACACAGCATATATTTGGAAAGAAAGAAGCATGGAAGACCTGTCCATCTCCCCAGAAAACTAACCTTGGGATTATAAATATGGAAAAAACAGCAAACAAACCTTGTGCCCACACCGGTCTTCAGCAGGGACTGAAGGTGAGAAATTATGTTGAGAAGGTCCCCTTTAATGTTGTTGTCATATCCCTGGAAATAAGTAATGTAATTAACACCATGTAAATCTTGGCTGACTCCAATCTTCATAACACTATAAAAACAGCAAGACCCAAAAGGAGGAGCATTGAACCTCTAACACAAAGTGCCACATAGTTAACTTGTTTGTGTTCTTAGGCTGTCATTCACGCAGTATCCGATTTAACTAGCAGGGAGTACAAACATGTGATCCGTAAGCATCTTAAAACATTAATGGACAAGTAATCCACACGGTGCTCAGAGTTAAAGGAGGCTGACATCCATTGGCATCAGTACCAAAAATCAGAGGAAAGAGATCTCTGCAGAGTTAGAGCTAACTTCTGCATTTGCATCTTCACTGATAGCTTTACTAAGGTGAAGTTAAGTATGATTTAACAGTCAGCTTCTACACACTCCTGTGCTACTGATCTACTTGTGAGTCAGAGACAGAAGGGTGCTAATGACCTGCTGTGTGGTGATGCAAGAGTAAGGCTCATTCTACAGGTGGTGTCTCTAGAGCTTCTATGGAAAGCAATCAGATGAAATTTTCAGTGATGAGAGGTGCTTCAAAATCTACAACATGAGGAGGGAAACACTCATGCAGTTCTAGAGACATCCATTCACACAACATGGTGAGACTCAGTAAAGTGAAAAGAAAAGTTATTTTGGTGTTATAAAACTGCAGGGAGTGAGAGAGGTTCTCTGGATGATGCTGAATACATCTCACTGACAGCCCGGAATGTTCCTCAGAGACGACACCACAGATCCTTTCTTTCCTCTCCACATCTTATCTCTTGGTTTTTGAACTATGTTCCAGAAAGAGAAACTCACCTCTTCCCATTGTTACAATTGGTGTTCATCTGTTTGGCTTGTTTATCTAAAGCAATCGGAAACTTCAGAAGAAGCAATTCCAAACATAGAAAAAGAGTGCTCCCTTGTTCCATCTGAACAAGAAACACAATGAAAGGATTATTAAACACATGGAAACAAGATCTAATAGACAGCGAGGAAAAAGAAGGTGGAAGTAGCACCAAAATATACAGTGGAACAGTAAGTATGAGACATCTCTACGAATCATATTGAATAGAACTGAAATTAATAAGGTGTGCACTGAACCACTACAGCATAGGGGAGAAAAGAAGGTAGCAAAACTGCTACATCAGGCAAGCCTGTGTAAACAGACAACCCTGTTTAATTTCTCCTCCCCTGTTCAGTCACATCATATTGGGTTAGATCCGTGTAATCACAGAATCACAGAATCACAGACCGTTAGGGATTGGAAGGGACCTCAAAAGCTCATCCAGTCCAATCCCCCTGCCGGAGCAGGAACACCCAGATGAGGTTACACAGGAAGGCGTCCAGGCGGGTTTTGAATGTCTGCAGAGAAGGAGACTCCACAACCTCTCTGGGCAGCCTGGTCCAGTGCTCTGTCACCCTCACTGAGAAGAAGTTTCTTCTCAAATTGAAGTGGAACCTCCTGTGTTTCAGTTTGTGTCCGTTAACAATCAGGACTCCCCAACTGCTACTGCACCAAGCTGAGCATAACTGAAGATCAAGAATGTTAAAATGAAATTGTCCCTGCTTGCTACTTCACAACATATAATAGAATGATATTCAAAATCAATGTCAACGTTGTACAACAGAGCACCACAAAAGTGTACGGAAGACAACTTCGACAATGCTTGCAAACCGGTACGTCAGTCACAGCTGAACCAGTGAACGTTGCCATCACTGCATCATTCAACCATTGGAAAGAAATTATTCCCAGTTTAACAAAGCAGCCGATGCATAGCAACTTTCTGCTTCAGAATTGCTCTCTGCTCCCTCCATGACAGAGGTAGAAAGTGTGAGGCAGCCAAGAACAGCCAGCTGCAATGCTCATCCTCAGGAACTGAAAAGTAAATTGATTTCCA
The DNA here is from genome assembly GCF_000695765.1 of Mesitornis unicolor. NCBI lineage: Eukaryota > Metazoa > Chordata > Aves > Mesitornithiformes > Mesitornithidae > Mesitornis > Mesitornis unicolor. The sequence continues at coordinate 28,671 of NW_010176872.1, read as the reverse complement.
TGACTCGACTGCTCAAATCAACACTCACCTTCCTTTCCTCCTGTGCACACACAGACAATTTTCTTCTTTTAAAGTAATCAATATTATCTCCAAATTTAAGGAGCATCATATGTGTTTAACATGGCATAAATCTATTTTTTCAGGGGAAAAATTTCTGCCTATTACTTTATCCAATTAAAAATTTGTCATCATTTTTGTGAATCTGGTCACAGACAATTGTGGTGCAACAATTTTATATTCATGTGCTCCATCTGCTAGGAAACTGGTTCTACAATTTGATGCCCATTTGCAATTTGAATAACTTCTATCAACACAACATCACAACATTCCTTCATTTACAATCCTAGAAAGGTGAAGGACATTCAAAAGCATCATCTTCTTGGGCTATGGCACTGTCCAAAGTTACAGCGACATCACACAAGAGGCAACTGAGGCCACCTCAAGTAAATTCCTAATGAAAATTAGAAGTTGTCAATTGACTAAATACTACATGATTAATAATTTTCTGAGAAAACTATTTGAAGCAGCCAGAGCACATATATCTGTTAACAGTGACAATATGTAGGTCCATCTTGGTTCAAAGGTAGTAAAAAGAAATTAAAGCCCATAGTGGACAGCCTTGCACAGGTGAGTTACCGTCTGCTCAGGCTCTAGGTGGTACGCAAGCCATGAGGATACTGACAGCCAAAGCACGCCGAGGGTGAAAGCGTACTCAGCAGCAGCGGAAGGTGCTCCTGCATGGTCATTCAGAGAGAAGCATTTCTTCTGCCTTGCCTTGCATATATAATATGATGGACTGACAGCCTTTTTGATTTTCAAACTCCAGGAAAATCCTTTTTGTTAAATGACTATCAGTGGCAGCTTCGGATATTGCTGCTTCTGCAAATGAAGTAACAACACAAGTGCCTAAGTTTTTGCCTCTGGGCTCCACATAATTTCTTAAGCTGCACATTCAGCTCAGTTAATCCTACTCAAAGGTACCTTCTGATGCCTGCAAAGGTAAACAGTAGTTACTGTCCACATAAATGATGAATTTTGGACATAGGTTGCAGTGCTCATATCATTCAGATTAATTTCCCCAAATTCTCAGCACCCAGGACAGAATGTATGCTGCCTAGAAGTACAGAGCTGTTTATTTAAAAAAAAAAGACAAAAAAAAAAGAAGAAAAAAACCACACACACACACATGCAAGATAATTTACTTATAAAACACAGAGTAGCATCAATGGAAGATACCGTGATCTACTTTCCTTAACAGCAGAAGAACAACCAATGCAAATTTGAAGTCTATATTTCCTACCATTCTTCTAATTTTAAAGACATTAAACTCCTAAAATCCATTCCTGTGCTTTGGTTTTTGAACATCCTTCCAACTCCCTGCCTTAAATCAAAGAGCACTTGGCATGGTTACTGCATAATTACGTTAAACACCCAAACAGCATAGTACCTTATCAAGCACAGGCATTTCAAGAAGCTTAATGGTAACATAAAATTCAAAAGCTGATATATTCTATGGAGGTAGTTACTGAAGGCCAACGTAGGGAGCATGTCAAGCTTGCACGTGAACAACTGAAGATACTTATCTCAGTGTAATAATGATCCCAAAGGGCACAGAATTGCACAGATTGAAGGAAGGTAGGGGCAAGGTGCTCTAACATCACATCCCTTTCACAAAGGCACTGTACAAAGTATTTTTTTATTTATGCAAATATAAGTAAATACCTTTAGTAAATACATTACTAAATAAATATAGCTAAGTATGTTATCTTCATATAGTATTATACTGTATACAAACATCGACATAGCATAAATTCCTCTGAAACTATTCCTTTAGCTAGTACATATAGTCCTACATATAAGTGGATAAATTTTATTTATACTTTATAATTCACTATATATATAAATTTAAAATTTAAATATAACATAAGCATCATACATTTATTTGTAATGCCACTGTATCAAGTCCAAAAGTGCTCTGAGAGTATTACTTTCAACAACACTGTCATAAATAACAGCAACACAGAACAAAACCTATTTATTCCCTGTAAACTTTATGGTTTGGGGTGGATTTTTGTTTTGTACATTTTTCCTAGAAACCCTAACAAGAATAATAACTAGCAAAAAGACAGAGCAACCATTGTGTGCTGTCCTTTCAACAAATCAATGGATTTGCAGGAAAGAAGAAGTATCACCCATTAGAGACAGAAAGGCAGGTTGAAAAGTACCATTAGCTGCGCTACCAGTCTATGTCTCTAGAAATAAGTTTATTCCAAAATTCTCTCATCAGAAACTTTAAGGTGCTCAAAGATCAGAGTGATGCTAACAAAAAAACCAAACCAGATATCTGTCCCTATCCTGTTCGGTCATAAAGAGTAAAGGGGCAGTCCTACAGCCTCTGCAGTCTCTTACTGAAAACATGATTTTGTGTCACAGGTCACAGAATTGCCCCCTAGGAAGATGTTTGTAGATTCTGTACTTTAATTTATACTTCTACTGTCTTAGATTCTGTATTTTAGAATAAAACATAGAGCACTGATCCAAGATAGGCAGACTATTACACATCTTTCAATTGTAAAGCTAAAGAGCTTGTAAAGCATTTTGTGTTAGCTACTTAACATCACAGAGGAACTATTTTTAATTTAAGAATTAATAATTAATAAATCTTTGGGGTTTAAATTAACAAGACTTTGGATCTGAGAGTACAGAACAGAGCGAATACTGTGAGAACAAAGTTCTCCAGTAGATGGAAGCACTCATCAGCAAAAGCTCTCACAGTGCTCTTAGGATTGTCTGTCCTGCAGCACCACATGCTGCCTTCTCCACTACCACACACTATTTTACCACTTAGATACCACAGATTGGTGACACTGGTGGAAAACAAAGCTATAATTCTTTATCAGTATAAGATCTCCATTATTGCTATATCACAGCATACAATTATTACTTAGGCATTTACAAAAATCTGATGTGAAGTATCAGAGGCGGGTAGCTGGAATATAAATTGTGATATAAACTGATTCCAGGTAAAATTTACCAAAAACCATAGGCTCTACCAACCTTTTCCCACATCTCCTGGATAGTCAAACAAACATAGTTCAGCTTCTTGCTTGCTTTTTCATATTTTCTGATAAATGTGATCCAAATGTGTATGTAAGTACATCTGAAACATTCAATAAACTCAAGTTGCCAAGTATAGTACTGAATTAAAACAACCCTAAGTTCAGGGGTCATTCTGCAGCTCAGTTTACAGGAAAAGTAATACAAGTGGTCATTAATAGTAGGATTACATATCCCTTCAATTACAGATTCAACAGTACCCCATGTAGGTAACTGTAAGATTGTTCCACTCCATTAGAGGCCAGGAAAGCTGCGGGATCACTGACACATATTTCACAGTAGTGCAAGTCCCTTCACTCTAAATGAACAAAGCAGCCTGATTTCCAGCCACCACCATTGCATGCTGATTAAAGAAATGCTGTTATCAAGTCAGAATTTACGAATTTACACACAGGTCTGAACCAGAGGCCAGTGATTATTTATGTCTCTCACCTGACTCTCAGGAACCCCTCAACTCTGACTGCTGCTTTCCACCTCCTTTAGCTTTCCGTCTCATTGCCATATGATCTCTCATAACTGATGTTTCCTGCAGCCTTACCTAGGTACAGATGTGAAACAGTTTTCTTTTACAGTTACTTTGACACAGAGGTGTGCAGTACACTGAACAAATAAACAATCAAATAGTATTTTAAAGTATGAGGAAGGGAATCCAAAATAAAACTCCAATAAAAGGCTTTTACTACTTCACCCAAAACACCCAAAACCATCAACCTCTACCCCTTTGTCTTCCTCCATAACTAAGTCTGGAAATTCTGTTCCCCACTCAATGAACTTACATTATCTCTTCCCAACTCCTCACCTAGTTCTGCAAAACCTGAGATGCTACGTCCATTCCAGCCTCCTCCCAGCATTTCAGGAGCCCTGGATTTCAATCAACAGTTCAGGCACTCCAGACCTCCTCAGTTATCTGGCCTGCCACCAGCACTCTCCATGGCTTCTTTGATAGCATTCTTGTTTTCAGCTCCCCAGTAACTGTAAGGTTTTTAGCCCAAACTATTATATTCAACTTGAGGATGACCATACACAGGCGGTCAGAGGAGGGCTCGTTTCATGATGAACTAGTGGGAAGTTTGTAACTACAGATTGTGATGAACTCCAGAGCATCTGCATGGGTACTGAGACTCTTTGCTACGTGGGGATAGTCATGCTTGTACGTGCATAATTTCACTAATATATCTTAGATATGTAACTCACTCAAATTGCAGAAAGCCTGGAAACGTAATTTTCATAAAAGCTTATTTATCCATAGAGCAATTAAATGTAAGTTTATGTACATACTCAAACTCTGCCAGAGCTATGGATCTGCACATCATACACAGACTTGTTTGACACACAGTTTTAACCACTATTTACATTCCCACATCCTTACCTGAACCACGATCAACCTCAGACACATGCTTACAGATTATTCTACACACTCAGTAAAGGTTAACAAACATGTTCCTCCATTCCTTCCTCAGTCTTTTACAGCTGCTTCCTACTTTGTATTTAACTTCTGCCTCACCTTTCACATTGGACATTTCTTGGAACTCCTGGAATTATTAAAACAATACAGGTACATTTGAGCAAGGATTAAATAGAAACTGGGAAAAGCAGGAAAGCAGTGGAAAACAAATTAGAGACACACACAGAATCTGGTGCAGAGGAAGCAAGCTCAGGCATGTGACACCCGCTGGGACAGTAACTGGGCTGGGCCGTTCATCACAGCAACAAAACGGAACCAAACAGCGAAAATCAAACCGCAATAGAAGGTGGGAACCCATCTCCCACAGAACCACAAGACAATGCAGCTTTTCCCTGCTTTATTGGGGCTTGACGTTGCCAATAGCATTCAACAGAAGAAACAGGTGAGCAAGATCACACAGAACTGTGCAAAGCAGCCCAAACTGAACACAATATATCAAAAAAGAAATGGGGTCTTGGAACCACAGGGAGCCCTCCCTGGAACATAAAAATATAAATGAAAGTCGCTTCTTTATTCCCGTTAATGGGAACATCTCCTGGCACTGCTCAGATGACAAGCCCTTTTTTTCCCAGCTACCTCAGCCAACTCAGTAACCATGGCAACTGTCTCCAGTGCAATGACATCACATGGTTTCCTAGGCAACCGTTCCCATTGCAATGACATCATGTGGTCACCATGGCGATGCTCTGTGAGGCCAGGAAGAAAGTATTTTAAGTGGGAAGATAGGTCAGGGAGGACAAAAGAGGGCTTCAGGGAAGAGCACGATAAAAGATAACAGAGGTAAAAAGATGAGCCTTGTGAGAAGGATAAAGGCGAGGGAAAGGAATAGATGGACAGAGTACAAGGACAGAAAGCAGGCTGGAAAAAGTGGAGAAAGGATAGTAGAGAAATTTTGAGAAATTTAGACTACTTCTTATTAATATATAAATATATCTATCTTAATTCCATTATCTACTTTGATGACACATTATTTAGGACAGAGCATGCATGGTCACATGAAGCTTAGGCATGGCTTAAACGCTGACTTAGTCAAGAGACTTTTGACAATCCATAAGAAACTGTCAGAAATTTCCAGACAGACACACTAAACACAATATATTAGGTACTTCTTCTAAGGCAAGGTACATTTTCTAATATGTTTCCATTCTCTCAGTGACCAATTACTCATGGGCTCTGTCATGGCAATGCCAATAACCCAATGTTACTGTCATGCCTGTACAGGGCTTCAGAAAAAAACGCCTTTTCTTTCTTTCTTTGTACTTGAAGACAAGACAAGAACCTGCCCAAGTGCCAAATGAAACTGTGTTTTCCATTGATTGAAAGCTCCTTCAGATCCTCACCAATATGGAAGAGTGACACATCTTTTTAATTTTCTAGATCTTCTAATTTGATTATACTTTCAAATCTTTGAACTTGCTGAAGAAAAACATCTTTCCTGAATTCAATATTTTTCAATTCCAGATAGTCTCAGCTTACGGACAGTGCTCCTACCAGCGTTACGCCAAATGGCTTTAAAACTCCTGAGAAAAAGCTGCTTGGCAATGAAACTCTTGGCGTTATTGATACATAGTGTTTTATCAGCGGACACAGCCCTGTGTGAAAGATAAAGTAACAAAAGTAACAAAGTAGCTGCGACTCATTTTTTTGATAGTTAAAGCTAAGATGAGCCTCAGTTAGTCTATTCAGATCCAGATTTCAAATAATATGTTTAGAAACCTGCCTAATTTGAGGAGAGCAGTCGATGCAACTTCTGTTTCAGGTGGATCCATAACAGCAGGGTGTCCATCAGTCCAGCTGTCTGTGTATTTCAGCTTATATCAAGGAAGACAGTAGGTTTCTAGATGAAGGATTTTGTAGCTTGCGACAATGAAACGTTTTTCTACTACAAGACCTCATGCAGATTGTTGCTGTTATTCAGATTGCAACAGCGCATTTAATAGGCCAAGCACTTTCAAAACCTATACAAAGACAGGCATGAGGGTACACAAAGTCTGACTCCTTCAGAGCAGTGCATTTCACGAAGCAGCCTTACTGCAGTAAACATCAAAGGAGTTTCATGGCAAAACTCTGCAGTCATTGGGCTGGAAATGTTCCAGGTGCTTAATCATACACAGCAGAGTGAGAACTGAGAGGGAAAGAAGAAAAATCTCCATGATAAGCAGCACTAGGAAGGATGTGGTGGCTGCAGGAGAGAAACAGGAAAAGGGGAGGAGAAGAGGAAGAGAGAAAAAACATCTCACGCTGTTGATGAGCAGAAGCACAAACACCAGAGAGACAAAAAGCAAAGCCGTCATCAGTTCCCCAAAGTTCTTATTCAGTTCTCTCACTCTCCGTCCCTAAATGAAAAGACATTCCCAGAACAGCGAACTGTGCACATCTCACACAAAAATCAGAATATGTTGGGCATTCTCATACAATCAAGAGGTCCTACTCACCAGCCACCACTAGTTACATCCTCACATAGTTACCACTGTGTGTTTCTTCAGGGAGAGTGGGAAAGAAAGGAAATGTTGGCAGGGTCAGCACAAAATGAAGGGAAAAGACTGCTAGAGAAAAAAACAAGAGGGAAATAGGTGGTGGGGAGGATTGTTTGGGTTTGTGGGTTTGGGTTTTTTTTAGGTTGAGCTGTGAGACTGAAACATCTACATTAATGAAGCTACATTTCAGACTGCAGTCTTACTTCAAAACATCGGACTTTTTAGGATCCAGTGGCAAAACACAAGGTGAACTGATAATGCCCTTCAGTTTGACTTCTGATAAACTCCTTTAATGAACAATGATACATGTCAGCTTTAAGTCAAACAAAATTAAATGCTGACAGTTACCTTAACAGAGAGAAAGAGGGGAAAACAGTAATGACTAATGGCCAAATAAAAAAAGAGAGGAAAAAAGGAAACCTATTAGCTGTTTTAAACTGTGCTCTCTTAAGTCATAAAGAATAATACATAAAAATATCTAGTTATTTCATTACCACAGTAAGTGCTACGCTTTACAATTGCACATACAGGTGTGCTGCACTCATTAAACAGGACTTCTTTCAGAAGAGGCAAACAGCAGTCCTCAAAGAGCTGGAGGTGGTGCAAGTGAACAAGAAGCGATGTTCCTGCCCTTTAAGGACGTGCTGGAATCTCAGCAGAAACACAGTGACCCAGCACAGTGGGCATTCAACAAACACTTGGAGAGAGCAGAGCCATTTCCTGCCAAACCGGCTCAGGCCTTCTGCTCCCTTCTGCTCCCTTCTCTGGAGCCGGGATGCAGAGACAGGAACAGCCAGGATGGCTCCAGCACAGCTCTGGTTGCCATGGGGACAGGAAGCCACTACAGATGGTCCCCAGCCATGCTGGGTTGTCCCGGCACGGCATGCACACCTCCGCAACATGCACCAAAATTCCATTTCTTCTCAGCAATGTTTAAAGTCCTAACACCCCTAATTCTCAGCCTCTCCTGGGCAAGTATCTCATTGAAGTAACAAGGGCTGTACTTCAATAAAATATAACCACCTGAGATTCTGGGGTTTTTTCCTGTGATTTAAAACAAAGTCAATATGGGACAAACACAAGTTTGTCTTTGCGGAGAGAGAACATTCTCCGTTCTACTCAGCAGGGAAACCAGTTACTCAATTACTGTGTTACTACACACGTCTGCTAGTCTGTGCCCTCTGCAAGAGTCAGCTGTTCTTTTGGGATGCTGAGGGCACAGCAGCAGTCAGAAAGTCTGTTAGCAAAAAGCTTTTCTTGCCAACCCCCTACAATTCCTGCTTCCTTCCAATGTGTGCGTTACGTGCTTGGGAAAGAAATCAATGCTTTACTGCAATTCCTCCTCTTTCAGAAGCCTCTGCTTGAGAAAACTCTGAACAAAGATTATTCCTCAGATGTTCGGACAAGGATGCAGTTCTCTGAACACCATAGATCTACAATTACTGCAAATATAACTGGGTTTTCAGCACAATGGCACTGGGAGTCATGTGGACAGTGTGTTTTGATCTGTTTCTTCCCTTAGAGATATTGTTAAACCAGATAATTCTTCAGAGATGGAAGAGTTCAGCTACTAATAGATTAAATCCTAAAGTGGAATCGATCACATTATCAACTTAAGTGAAAATAGCTCATAGCAACTTAAGTGCATAATTATACATAAGTGATTTCTCAGTGATTACCTCCATAAAAATGTATTCCCTGCTGGAATACTCACAGTGCTTTGCCGTAATGCACTCAGATTTTCAGACAAATACCTAACCAAATGAAAAGAATTGGTCTGGCTACAATGTTTGAGCTAGGACAGACCAAACTGATTCGTAATCATCAGTCAAAGTAATTTAGACTAAAATGTAAGACAGCATGAAACACTGAAGATTCAGGGAAAAAAGAAGTATGCTGGAATTACATCAATAATATATAACAAATATATAACTATATTTACAGTTATGTAAGATTAGATCACAATTGGCTTATAGAAAAGAGTTACAATAAACATATTTAACCCTGTGATTAGCAACAAAATACAAAAAGTGCTTGTAACTGCAATACAAGGAAAGTTACCCAACTTGCTCACAAAGCCATATTCAGTCTTCACTGCCTGTAGTTTACAATTGTGGAAAACTAAATTCTAGTGATAAAAAAGCATCTTGCTGACAATAACCAAAAAATAGTGATACCCACACTCATCCTAAATTTGTAAAGAGGTAGGAATCTACGCTTATTCTCAATTTTGGGAGAGAAAGGTTTGACTTCGTCACTCACATATACTCAATGCCCAAGCATCTTTGCCCTACAAGAATAGTGAAAAATTGATATTTTTTGGTGCAATTTTGATCCTAAAATTTCTGTGTTTCTCTCAATCTTCATTCCACATCTCTCTCTCTCAACTGACCCATATAGCTACTGTTTCATAAATTCTTAATGCTCAAAGTTAGCTGTGAGGTTTCAAAAAAACATGATGGCATATAACCCGAGTGGGGAGCAATTGGGAAAAAAGAACCAGAACACATCGTTAAAAAACATATATACACTATATATATTTTTAATATTTAGATATAAAGAGTCCATCTTCATTTCCCCAGGCTATAAACTCTTTGCAGAGTGCTTTACAGTGTATCTATAGTTTAAGTGTGCCCACCCCAACTGTACCTTAATCCCAGAAAAGCACTGATATTAAATGTTTTCTCACTTGTCCTGGCCCTGAGACAAACTGTACTGGATTGTTTGCTCCAACTTGAAAAATGTGTTAGAACAACTGTGCTGTATGTGAATTGCGTTGCTTTCAGTATGCAGCTTCCGTATTTCTAGGAAATACTTCAGCATCTAATTAAACAACTCCAAAAATAAATCTTTAAATATTCATGAAAATTTACAGCTGACAATTTATCCTGCATAACTGCCTGATGGAATTCGTTTATACTGTGCTACTTTGAAATCAATTTGTATGAGACATTCAATAAATATCCCTATGTGCAAAATCTTCTTCATAGTTTTTCATCGTAGCCAAAGAGTATTTTATTTTCACTTTGTAAGTATGCAGTGACTACAATTAGACAATCAGACTTTATTATTATTATTATTAGCTCATTGTGTATCAGGGCTTAAAACCTGCAGATACTTCACACCAGTCATATTGCAGACGAATTACCTATTGCTGCTTTCAAAGACAAAGCGAGGCATTAACAGACTTCACTGATGTAATTCTTAAAAAATCAGAGCTGTTCAGTGAAAGTTCAGAATACACAGCAGGTATGTATTGGTACTGTGATGTTTAACCCTTGTTCATATGAGTAACTAAAGAGTCAAATTTTATTTTTATGTACTAGGAACGCATGAGCTTAACTTCAGTTAACGTAACAGCAGAAGGAAGTGCAAGAAAAACAACTGATAAGGAGGCTGTGTAGTGAAGAGGAAACATAATGAGTTTATGGACATCATTTTTTGGAGTATATTTATGACTAGACTTCTACCTAAACCATCACCATTCTTTTCATTGAAATAGCACACAAACACCACCAAACTCATTAGGCATCCAAAGAGACCAGAATGCTCTATATAAGTAGGAGATAAGGCAGTCTTTGCACTAAACAGTACAAGGTTTAAACAGATTAAAAAGAGACTTAGAAGTAGGTATAGATATAAGCTAAGTGTAGAATGTACTACTTACTGAGTGGTACTGACTTTTCAGATGGTATTTAACTTAAACAAAGAATCTGTGTGGTGGGGATGAAGCTCCTGTGTGGATTTCATACTGTTCAGTAGAAGTAAGTGCACACTTCAGGTTCTCTCATAATTGAGCACTAATAGGACCTCTTTGCTCTACTCAGCCACTTTGAACATGAAATTTGATGGAATTTAATCCCTTTGAGTCTCTTATCTGTCTATAAAATTTGGTTCAAACAGACCAGTGGTTTCCAATGTAAACTCACGACTCAAACTGTAACAGTAGCATTGCATAAGCTTGGGGTTTTGAGGGGCTCAGTAGTCTCTGTTTGATGTTTTTAAAACATCAACAACCAACAAGACAAAAAAGCTTCTATGTACTGAGAAATGGAATCTGATAGGACAGCCTCCTTCAAAACAATTCTTAACGAACTCCACAGTGACAAAGTACATGCCGATTGACAGAACTTTATTTCAAAATATGAGAAAAGTAACACTATGCTGTCTTCTGCTCAAGCGTACAGCAACCTGCTGCAGCAACCGGGCAACACTGAAGATTGGCAGTCCCTGTCAATAGCCACACAGAGCAAATTAATAAACTGCCTCCTTCATGGCCTTTATTGTGCTAAAGTGGAACAACAGGTCTACCTAAATGCTTTGAGATTATGACTAAAGAACTGAAATCAATTCCTATTTTACTCCAAATGATGGTGCAATGGCAAGAGAAAACAGTTTATACTGCACTGCAGCTTTGCATAAATTGATTTTGACTTCATTTACACAAGTGAATCTTCACTGATTCCATCAAGTTCCACCAATGTCCAGCAATTTAATGACCATTCCAGGTCTAGAGGAACTGTAACATACATACATACACTTTATGTGCTACTTTTACTCACTATTATTTAAGAGTTGTACACAAGTAACAGTTTATTAGCGTATTATCTTTGTAAAACTTCATCCTATAAGTTTTCAAAGACGAGTTTTCAAATTTATTTCCAAAACACTTTTAACACCAGTTGTATCTGAAGAGCTAAACCAAATGAATATTAAGGAAAATTACTTTATACAAACATAAACCAGTTAGAATAATAGGTCTTTATAAGAGCTACTTTAAATTGTGATGTCTTGTCTCCTGGTCTTTGACTTCCTGCTGCAATGTTTGTTTTTCAATAAAATGTTTTCAAAATGTTATCTGTTTTGAATATAAAATTCAGTTGTTATATGGAGTGAGATATTAGATTGTTTGCAGTTCCCTCACTTTAAATACCAATCTATACTTTTTTCCAATATTAAATATGTATCTTTCAAAATAAATTATGGGGAAAAAAATCACACAGTAAGATAATTTGGATGACAAGTAAAAACTTAATGTCTTTGGAGAACAGGAAACAGAGAACTGGCACAAGAACTAACGATATTTTGCAGAACAATTAAAGTTGCTACAGTTTTTAAAGTAGCCTTCTACCACATAAGTATTAGCACTTTAAAAACTAGAGTATTATTTTCAGAATACACAGAAATCTCTCATGTATTCTTCTATACGATCAGAATATGAAGAAATTTGATGTTGACTATACTCCAATTCTGAATATGTGACCGGTTCTGGAGCAGGCAGACACAAAAAATACACAGATATAACTGTGCTCCAGTTGCCGTATGTAATGTGAAGTAGGAACAACAATGTGAAATACAGGCTCAGGCATACAAAGTGAGAGCACTCTATTATATATTAGGACCCAAAAACCACTGAACATTAGTTCTGCAATAAAGAAACAATGTTGTAATATATTTATTTTTAATTTTTTTTTTAGAAAGCAAACCAAAATCTTTCTTCATAAGCATAGCAGATAAACTTCTAACAAAATTCCACCTCACTTCTGAGTCAGGAACTCGCTCACTTCCTGTCTGCCAAATCTCTCAGAGTAGATACTAGGGAGAATTTGCATAACACAAGTATCTTAAAATATACTTACATCCAAATATTTGCAAATATAAATTTCAATGGGATATTAAATCAGCATGCGGTATGGAATGTAATCCCTGAAATTCAGATGTAACCTAAAACAACCACCAAATGTTAATTTCAGCTCTGGAACAAATTTTGCTGAAAGCGAAAACAAAAATATTGTAAATTTTTTTAGGAGACTAAAGGAGTATCTGTATGGCCCCAAAGAGATCCGCTCTCCTGTAAACAACATTACAGATGTAAGGCCAGAGTCTACTAAGTGTGCTGAATCAAATCTCTAACTGTAGAAAGTCAAATTATCAAGATGATCAAAGATGTGGGAAAAAGAGAGAACAGCTCATTCTCCATTTCTTTTGGCTCCTGTTGCTCTCTAATTGTTGACTCGAGTGTTTTTTCTCAGTTTTGTTTTTCTCTTTTTTTTCCCATCAAGAACAGTAATAGTGAAAGTGTAACATTGTTTCGTGTATGTTTACCTAGCAGCAGATGGCTACTACAGGAACAATAATCCAGAAGTCTACATATTCTAAATCAGTGTACACACAAAACAGGATACACTCCCTGTTATCACGTTTGACAATTTATTACTCAATAGAGCAAACTACAGAATTAGATTACAAAAGGAGTTTCAAAAGCTTTTCATGGCAGTGCACACTTTCATGGGGGTTTTTTTTAATTATCATACTCTCCTCAAGCTTTTTTGTCTTATCTGCTTCTAAAATATTACGTGAAATAGTTCTTTTCTGAAGGTATTTTACAATATTCCAGTGTTTAGTCTTGCTTTTTCATATGCAGAAGACAAACTTCCTTAACTTCTAAGGTGTCTTGCCTCCTGCAACATTTCCAGAAATATTTTACACTTACCTGTCATCTTCATACTATATAGATACTCATATAACAATCAAATGAGGAGCCTGAATAGTTATACCTATAGATCTTCTTACAGACATGACAACTGTTAACAACTACATGGAAGAACAGTTACCGGGGACTAGATTGGGAAAGGAATTGTATCGATCAAGTATTTACTTGCGGGGGGCACGCAGGTGAAGTCAGTTGCAAGCTTGGCTTACTTTCTTTCTAGCAGATGGCTCAAATTCTGACACTAATTAAAAATACCTGGCCTGACCTCAGCATTTGGAATACATCTTCATTTCTCCGAGAAATTATTAAGACTCAGAAACTAAACTATCTGCATCTACGTGGAACTTCCAAGTACTCCGGGTTTGTTCAGAACAAGATCTAAACATCCGCTGTCAATTAAATAATGTGTGTCATTAACTTCACACTCTTCAAAAGCTGCCACTGACTTTAAAGAGCTTCTTCAATGAATGTAAAATGCACCAAAAAGTTTTTTTTCATGTTGCTGCAGTTTTTTAGTTAATTTTTCTTGAGAAGCTATGAGTTAGTTCAAATGTATGGTGAGGATAGAACTAAAAAACCAAAAATCTAAAGCGCTGAAATACTTTCCTATTTTCTCTCTGTCCTTAAACTGGTTTATTGAAGTACTTCGTGTTGGTCCCACGCTGATAAAGAATATTTGATAATGTAGATTGATGGTGTTTTTCACCCTTCTGACTTTCATTATTATTAAGTAATTCTCAAGTATGACTTAAATTACAACCAGTCTTTACACTGACCTCAACCTGAGGTGAGCTGCCATAATTTCTTTTCTAGGTTATGATACAGCAGCCTATTGCAGCTGCTGAAAGAAGCCAAGGCAGTAGGTCAGGAAGTTCCCTTGTGCTCCTCTGGAAATATATTTGGCTCTAGAAGTCAGCCTATCCAGCTCACAGATTTAGGTCACAAGTGTGACCAGCCTACAGATTGAGGTCGTAAGTGCGACTATTAAAGATGGAGAACCACAAACAGAAGTTATACAAAGGAAACTCTTTTCAAAACTCTAGTTATACCAAAGCAGTCACTAGGAAAAATGGTTACTTACCAGAGTAACTGTGGTTCTTCAATGCATGTTTTCCATGGAGATCTCAGTCTCACTACTCTTCATAAGGTTTCTGCTTGCCTAAAATGTCAGTGTTCTTCGGTGCTACCGCTTATGTTGTATAAACAGTCTGTTATTACATATACCTAAGAAGTTTAGTTTCCTAGCATTGGCACATTTTGTTCTAGTTTAACGAGGTGTGGGTGGGTGTGTACTCTAAGAGATGAATGCAATCATTTATATAAAATTTGAACATATTTGAGCAGATTAAGACATAGACTGAAAGCATCTCTGTCCCTATAAAGAACACATTATTAATTTAATGTCTGACTATCCCTTAGCTTTCAAGCTCATGCAGTATCACATAAAATGTTGCTCTACTGTTAGCAGCTATCTGGTTGCCAAAAAATTCAAGGATACTCATATACCTTGCTAATATTATATCAACACCCTCAGAGTGACTTAACCTTTCAACAAGTTTGCCCATGAAAGGCACAGCAAAGATTGGTTCTGGCTGAGAGTAATGCTCAGATGGACCCTAACATAACCAATGTAACCTTCATCTGTCAAGATCAGCCAGCATCCTACTATGAATGGAAAAGGTAATGTAAAGAAAGCCTGGTGTCTTCAAACAATTAATTGGGTGTAGCCGAGGATTTTACCTATTTTAGAGACTGAGACAGAAGATAAGACTTGGGGGTCATAAGGGGAAACAAGAATGTGGAACGCATTGAAGCATTTCTTTCTCTTGCTCTGTAGAACACTCTCCACTCTTTACTGACTCCTGGCAAAAACCAGTCACAAAAACACTCTGTGCCACTAGATCATTCACTGACAGCTAGGGAATGTGGGAGAAGTATCTGCTCTACGACTGAAAATCTAAAATCCTGCTGTACTGCCTGTGGCAGAAGCAGGGGAAAGAATCTTAGAAGGCTTCCTGAGACTCATTAGATGAGAGGTCATCGGCTTATGCAGAGCAACTGTGTCTGCCAACACTTGGTTTATGAACCCCTCACAAGGACAGAAATGCTTTTTATGCCACAGAGCATCCAGAGCAATAAAACACTTTTATATTTAATGAACTTCCTGAGAAAAGTACAGATTATTTGAAGATTAAGCGGAGTAATTCACCTTGTCCCCAAAGAAGCATCCTCTGCTACAAAGCTAAAAGGCAGATGACACAAAATAAGGGTACACTTAAGTACAGCAAATCTTTCTCCAGTTTCAATGAAGCCAGAACACTTCTGGGACTGTGACCTTGTACACACAGGGTTACTTGAATACACCAAAGAACTTCACTTACCTGCCTTTAAGTTCATCACCCTCAAAAGAGTTTGATCATCACCCAGGTCTACTGAGATTGTAGCTTGAATAATTTCAAGTCTACAGGTGGCCCAGCAAAAACAAATGCCACCACGTGCAGGAAAGCCACCTGGCATCTGTTCCTCATGACAAATTTCTGCAGGAGCTAGTCTATTAACTTGAAAGAATCTTTTCCTGTTCACCAACTTCGACTTTGCCAAGGGCACTTGATAATAAGCTTCCTGCATTTGACAGTTCACTGGCAAACTTTGTCATTCTGGTGAGATTTATTTCAGGACATTCAATTAGGAAGCTCCTGATATTCCTCATTCTTTGGGATAGTTTCTCTGACTATCTTGGCACAAGATATGAAGTTCTTAGAAGGCAGTTGCTACTTTCCAACCACATCCACTCACGCTATGACATGCTTGTACCCGGTACAAAGCCTAGTTTTGAAATCTCAATCACCTTCAGAGAAAGTCAGCATACCAAGTCTGGTATGCAATACCCCACAGCATTCCTAATTTCCCATAATCTCTAGAATCATTCTGAGGGCCTTTACATTCACAAATTGTCAGATTGCCTTCAGCTAACTTAAATGTGGGACATGATAGTGATTTATCAAGAGACAATGAAGGAACTGCAACTTTTCACACAGCTCCCTAATATGCAAGTATCTTATCTGTTGATACTTATGGCTGTAACAGATTCATCCATTTAAATTTATACTGCCTGGGAGAAGGGAATCGACCCTTCCAGCAGAGCAGAGTCAGTAAGCTATTTCAAAATAGAATTCCATACTTCATGATACCCAGCAAAGATTTACCCAGATTAATGGCAATAATCACCACCACCTGATTGGTATACTTCATAAGCCTTCCTACCAGGACTTATTAAAGCAGCCAGGAGCTGCACCATTCTACATAATCCCTGTAGTCTCCATTTTGGATCTTATGGACCGTGTCAATAGCTAATCTTCAACTACCTGGTCCAGAGATGTTAGACGTGCTGGCTCACTTGCAGACTACGTAATGCTCATAGTTTCGTGATAAAGGATCTGCACAAGTCAGTAACTACAATGAGAAAGGACTCCTTAGCTTTTGAGTTAATAAAAACAGTGGTACTACTACAGACAGGAAGAAAATAAACCTAGTGATTGCCAATACTACTAATTATTCAGAGGCAGGTAAGCAGATCTGAGGGGAAGGAAAGTAAGCTACAGGAATCTAGGAAACAGCTAAAGCCCACACGGATGTTAGTGGCCAGAAGACTCCTGCAAGGTTTACTTGCAAAAAAGGAAACTGAAAGATAGGGACTTGTATATTGTTTGGTGAAACAGAAGCAAATAAGTGACTTCCAGAATAGGTCCTGGCCCCTTGACATCCTACTTTAGGATGTCAAGCACCTCAAGAGTTTACAGTATCACATCAAGGACCTGTATTTTCATCTTTTTCAGATGCTGCATTAGTCTTTCAGTTGTCACTAACTTTACTGATGTAATAAAGTTAAATTACCTAAACAACAGAATATATAAGTACATACAAATCTGCCATTAAATATGTTAATGCTCCAGCTACTTAAAAACAACCAGTGCACTACTTTTGAGAAGTTCGAGCAGTTGTGAGTATTCAGACCAGTGATATTTATTGAACAAATCAAAGAATAATAGATTTAGCTAAATGAGAACTTATATGACCTTTGAGCCAGCACAGGTGTCAGTAGCAGTTTGGATACAGCAACACATAACAGCTAACCTTTCCTGCTTCTGTAACACACCACTGTGGAACTACAGAACCATTAAACATGTACACTAACTGTTGGGAGGAAAAAAACCAAACCACTAGCGTAAGCTTGGAGACTAGGCTTAACTTAGCTAAAACAGAGGGGCATTCTTTCAGAACAAGTACTGCTTCAGCTTGAAGCAGGTAGCTATGAAATAAAGTTACTGGATTTTCATGTATAGAGGTGATGTGGTGGGTAGCACTTGAGGGGAAAAAAAAAGTTTAGAAGTTACAATGGGCAGAATGAAACACAAGTCTCTGCATTATTAAAACCAGTAATGTTCTTTACAGCTATTCATCTACCAAGCAAATAACATACCTTTGGAAACTGCACTTTAACACAGGTGAGTGGTATTATAGTCTAGACAGCTGTGGGTGTGTTTGGTTTTTGTGGTGGTTTTTGTTTGGTTTTGGTTTTTTTCAGCACACTGGTTCAGTTTTTGGTGCTGTTTTTTTTGGTTTATTTTTTTTTAGCATGTGAGGCAACTTCTCGTTAAACTTTTGAGTAAACATGGTCTAACCCATCAGTGATGTGTTAGGTAACGTAATCTCTGCTCTGAACAAAAGACAGGACGACAGCTTACATAGAGATAACATCCCAGAAGCAGCATTTTATTTTTATTCATTTAATTCCAAAACATTTAATTGAGAAGTCTGGCATCTCAGTCATCCATCTTAACATGGGCTAATATTGACATAGTGTTGTCATAAAACACAGACAACTAAACAGCCAAAGAGTTTACAAAAAATAAATTCATGATTCTTCAAAACAACTGCAAAAGGTTACAAGTATCAAAACTCTTAGGTAGATGCACTGCATTAAAAGAAACTGTGCACATAAGTTAGAGGCAAAAAAAATTGCTACAGAAACCTCACATGTCAATTAGTTTATTGTAAACTGATGAACAGAGTTGTCATTTCACATCAGCTTAACTCTTCATTGACTGAAAAAAATTTGGGGTGGCTAATTTACTCTGCATGCACAAAATGTACTGCTTAACAGAACTGTCAGCTCATTTCAAATGGAAACAAAATTTAACTGGAATCTAGTTATCTTCAACCACTTTCCATTATTCTTTCCCATATTTTCCAATCAACAGGCAACCTAAAACTGCCTCGTTTACTATGCATCTTTCTGCACTGCTCAAGTGCAACTAAGATAAATAGGGCCAATAAACCAATCAATCCATCAATGCCCATGAAGACTCATCTGAAACTGCTTCTTGATAAAGTGGACAGCAGATCTGAACAGCTGTACAATACAGATATGCTTAGCACTAGATATTTAGTGTGACTGTGGCAAGGAAATATTGGTGATGATGGGGATGGTGAAGTGGATGAAAGAGGGATTAGAGGAAAGCTTTTTAATTATTGCCCTCTCCTGCTTCTTCATCTTGCTGATCACTCGTCCACAGAGTGAGGTTATCTCGAAGTAACTGCATGATGAGAGTGGAGTCCTTGTAGGAATCCTCATTTAGTGTGTCCAGCTCTGCTATGGCATCATCAAAGGCTTGTTTGGCTAAAAGGCAGGCCTGCTCAGGAGCATTCTGGATTTCGTAGTAGAACACTGAGAAATTCAGAGCCAGCCCGAGCCTAATTGGGTGAGTGGGTTGCATGTGCTCTTTGCTGATTTCAAAAGCCTCTTTATAGGCAGCTTCTGAGGCCTCCACAACACTGTTCTTCTTCTCTCCAGCAGCAACTTCTGCCAAATAGCGGTAGTAATCCCCTTTCATTTTCAGATAAAAGACCTTGCTCTCATACTGGAAGTCATTGCAGTTCTTGATCAGGTATTTATCTAGGAGGGCCAAAACATCATTGCAGACTGTCTCAAGCTCCTTTTCTATCTTCTCCCTGTAGGCTTTAACCTTCTCCAGCTTCTTCTCGTTCCCATCTGCCATAGTCTTCTGCTCTATGCTGCTGATGACACGCCAGGAGGATCGTCTAGCTCCAACCACATTCTTGTAGGCTACAGACAGCAGGTTTCTATCCTCATTTGAGAGAGGCTCGTTCAGCTCAGTTACCTGTAAATACAGACAAAGATCAAATTTAAAGGGCTTGCCTTAGAGAAGAGAATGCAAACTTCCTCATGAAGTCCAAGATTCAAAATTCCTTCTAGACAGGAGACAATTCATAACATTGAAAGTTTAAAACTCCCTCTGCAGTCAAGAATTAAAAGAATGAAAACTCTACAATTCTGTTGTAATAGAATGGGTATTTAGAAGCCATTGTAAAGCACATTCACTGAATAAGAATGAGTCAGGCTTGTGTAACGGAGAAGCATTCACAGAAGGGAGGCTCAGGTTTTTTTAGGAAATCTTAGCTATAATTATGCAGATTACACACTTAGCGTTGAATTTAAATGTACCTAGAATACCACTTGTATGATTCTGGAACACAGCACAGACACTGGAAACTCATGCAGTTTTTGCATTTCTTTCCCTGCTGCTTGCTTTCATTTGACAGCAGAGATGGAAGCACTGCATCACTATGATTAAGCTCTGCATAGTACAAATGGAATTAGTGTTTCATAGTACCTTTCAGTCACTTACTGAGCAATTATACAATGCAATACAAAAGTTATCTTGATTTGTGCTAAGTGGTGGCTGCAGGCAAATTTCAGAGATGGGACGTGAAAGAAACCATATAGAAACTGAACAGCAAATCAAGGAAAAAAGCCACAATCGGCTCCCAATTCCTATTACAAAAAGCTGAGATAGAAGAAGGATAATACTTCTAATACTGTAGTTAGGCTTATTTCACTTGCTGTGTTAATTTAGGAAATAAAAATCTATCAGACTTACAGTCACTTTCAGTTTTTCTACTTTTGCAAATTGACCAACGTTAAACTAAACTCACAGGAACTGCTGTGAAAAATGTAACTCCACTACTTTGAGCATACTGCATTAATTGCATTAGACGTCACTAGAATTCTAAGGATATGTACTTTGGTGTGAAAATAAACTTGTCCTTCCTCAGACACTGTTAAAATCTTTAACTATTTCTCAAAAAATGTGCATATTTACACTGTTTGGCAAGGATCAGAATGTTTGCTAGAGAATACTTACCTACTACAAATAATGAACTCACAAATATTTACACTATTCTCAGACTGCTGGTGTAGCTCTTGAACCATCTATAATAAATACACATCTAATAAATGTGTATCTTTCCAAGTCCAAAAGATAATTTATATTCATTATAACTGTGACAGTAAGAGAGAGAATACTTTCAAATTTAGGTTTTGTTCTTAAAATACTCTAAGTCAATTAGTTTTATCTCCAAAATGCCTTTTCTCCACAGCTCAGGAACCCAAACACCCAAAAGACACTGCTCTGCCTGGCCTAATACACTTAGAGACAATCTACAGAGAGTCAAATGCACAGGAATCAACTCTACTGACATCTTCACAGCTTGCACATCCTCCCAACAACCCCTCACTCAACAATCTCTACTACAACCCACCTATATCATCTTTGCCAGTAAAGATATTAACTCCCTCAGGATGTAAAGATTCAGCTAAGAGCTTTTTGCTCCCTACAGTCTATGAGGACAGCATTAGCTTTTATAAAAATAAAATGAAGTGGTAGATTTAAAGAAGGCAGTAAAGTTCTACTAAAATTTAAACATCACTTAACCACACAAATAAAACCTTTTTTCCCCCTCTCACCTGTCCTCACTATCTTTACAGAATTCGAAAGAAAAACAGAGAAAAAAAATATATTGAGCTGTTAATATACTACCGAGCTGTATTACCCACAAAAATTAAAACTGAGTATGGAAAAGTACACAAAACAAAAATAACTGAGGATGAGATTTAGTGGGACAGGACAACAGTAACAGAAATACCACCTCTTGGCTTTGCAGTCCAGACTCCATACAAAAGAAATTAAAGCTACCAGAAGACTGCAGTCACAGCTATCCCAATTCTTCATCTGATACATCATCATCTCCATTTTTTGCCTCATCCTCCACTTCCCACCTCTGTGGTAAGCTAACTGCTAGCTTCACATTCATTCCTTTCCCTCTGCTGCAAACTAAATATCCTCCTAAATGCTGATATTTAAGTAGTCAATAACAAAAAATAAAAGATACAGTAGTCCTAAACCTTGCTATAATTATTTCTTCTACCTCCTTAAGGTAGTTTCTTACACTTTCTAATAGAAACTTTTACAGATGGATGTCTTCTGTGTATTCAAAACACCAAAATGGCATTTTATGGTACATAACAAATGCCACAGGAACCATCAAAAAGTTTTGAGTATTTAATCCTAAATTTTTACTGTGCTATACAGTTGGTATAGCTTAAGGGGAGATAAATTAATCTGGTTTCAAATTTTGTCCAGTTTGTTACAAGAGACAAAATAAAATCTTGAAAGAGTATTCAAAGTTTCCTTTTTAGTCTATTATCTCTCCTCTGGTGTTACTAATTTTTAATTGCAGAAAATGTATCACAACACCTACCCTTAAAAAGTTGATTTATAAAGCCCATTTCCACAGAAGTGATTACAACTGGAGATAAACTACACCTGAAAAGCCTTCCAACCTTCCCTTATTGCAACCAAAATGCAATGCAAGTGTTGATAAACAGCGTATTTGCAGAAATTTCTGAAGATTACATGAATAGAGGGAGGATCTTATAAAGTCTAGCATGAACTTTGGTAATCTTGGCTGGTCTTTACATTCAGTATTAAAAGTAGGTCTACCTTTAAAATGCAGTGTAACTTTTGGAAGCATCTTTATACCGTATTTAGACCAGCCAGTTACAGTTTAGCTGTTGCATCAGCTTGGGCTGAGTAAGCCTGCTGAAACTCTCAATGAGCACCAGACTAATAAAACTAATCTTTAACAAGAGTGAGAAACAGCAGAGAATACTAAAGATATAGTAATACAAAGCACAACAAAGCCAGGCCAGGCAAAGAGCCAGCTCTCAGGACTAACTGCAGAACAGTTGTTCATATTTGGAAAAGGAAAGTTAACTTCTTAATCAAAACATGAATGTATCTAAAAGATAAGAGACTTCATTAAAAGCCTATTCCAGATCATCACTAGACTACTGTATAATTTAATTCCCAAGATTGGCTTAAACTCACCTTAAAACTGTTCCTTAAAGTAAAAAGAAAAAATTAAGAGAGAAAGTAATTCAACATGCCTAGATGTTCACTAGTTTTAAGATGTATCAGAAGTTACTGATATATCTTACAGCACCTACTATCAACTCAAGTCCATCTCAAAACAACCAGGTATTTGGTAATGCAGAGTCTTTTTAGACTACATAAAAACAGAAATAAAAATTTGCTCTAGCAACTATGACTTTAAAAAATGTTTTCTAAACAATTAGTGACAAATTTTAAAAATTATTGAACTGTAAAATTCTGGAGAAGATAGTAGAAATAATGTTTGTCAAACACACTGCCTTTCCCAATGCAAGACCTATTCCATAATAAAGCTACACAAAGCTTGCATAAAGTACAACTAAGTTTCAAAAGACGTCAGCACACTGAAGGCCACTACTAAAAGTTAAACTGAGAAAGGTTTGAAAGCAGCTTATTTTTCCTTCATTTACTCAAGTTTTCTACATTTCTAGTTAGAAGAAAACAGGACATTTGTATTTCATGTTTTTAAAAAAATACAAAAGTGAAATTCCAGCACTGTATCAAAAAATTAAATATTGCAATACAAAAATAAAGCTTTTAGGTTTTTTTCAAACCATTGAAAACAGCTTGAAGAAGTAATTTGTGAGCAGCTGCCATAACAAATACAACATATCATAGCATGAAAATTACATACAGCACTGCCACAAGCCTCAAAGCAGAAAGTGAATTACTTTCTCAGACAAGGCACAGTTAAAATATCAATGCCATGCCATGCCACTCGTGGGCATTATTTATATACC
The DNA here is from genome assembly GCF_000695765.1 of Mesitornis unicolor. Lineage (NCBI taxonomy): Eukaryota > Metazoa > Chordata > Aves > Mesitornithiformes > Mesitornithidae > Mesitornis > Mesitornis unicolor. The sequence goes on along the minus strand of NW_010176872.1, from coordinate 5,065 downwards.
CCAGCAGATTCTGCTTACTCAATCTAGAAACTGATAACCACTTTCAAAGAAAGCAGCATCTGACGTGGAGGACAGGAACTCAGCCTAACAAACCAGCAGTTTCACACTAGCTGTTCTGTGGCAGAAGTTTCCAATGCTTGGAGTGAAGCTCATTCCTTCGTGAGGAAAGTGTCACCTTTCAACATGCTTCAGGATGTCAGTGTCATTTCCCTGCCTCTAATTTTTATTTCATTAGTCTTGAACTATTTCCTTTTTATTTTAAAGCTGGTGAATGTTGAGAGAAAAATGGTAAATCATTCCCCACCCTACCTAAAGAATGCTGATATTCTATGTAGATGTATCTAAAAACCACATCTACTTCCCTGGTTTAACAGCTATATTGCAAGACACTAGACTCAAAGGAAAGCCTTGTGACCTTTATGGAGCTACCTACTGTTTAATCTGTTTCAGATACAAAGTAGATAAAACCAAACACGTTTCTCTTCATATGTGGGAATGATGTAGAGAAAAATAAAACTATACGCTGAAGGAAATTTCTTTCTTCCTACCTTCCATTCTCTGTGTAGCCTGTCCTTAATAGAAAAGATCTTGGACTGCAAAAATTTAGCTTTACATTTTAGCCATAGACACACTTTCTTGTAACGGCTGTTAGCAGAAACAGAAGCACTTAAAAGATGAAAAGCCATTTCAAGTATGACTTCAAAGTAGTATTTATTTACTCAGGTGTTACTCTATACTTTCCTTATGCAAACACACCTCTCTCTCTCACACACCTAAGTTTGGGGTTATTTTCAGTCCTGAGCCAGATGATGCAATTGAACACAGAGGCTATGATCTGCTAGCACTTTTCATTCACACTGAGAGTCTGGTTTTTGTAACAGGAATGCAGTCTAAATCATTTATGTCTGTAATACTTGCAGGTATCTTCTCCTCTGCTTTATGCCCTCAAAGTTCTTTCACAGTTTACTGGGGAAAAAAAAAACAGAAGTACATAAAAGGAATCCTGACTATAATGCTAGGATTCCTAACTACACATGCTGACGAGCATGGCAGTACTGTATCAGCTCAGAAATTACTTACGTGTGTGTAATCCCATACAGGCCATACCAAGCTGAGTTATTTTCATATGGAAAACACACCAAAGTGAAGGTTCCACAGCTGACAGCAGATCTATGATGCTCTAGTAGAATTTGACCCAGGTTAATTGAATTTGTGTGATTGGACTTCTGTTTTGATAGAGCATAAAATCGGAGCTAGTGCCAGTTTTTAGCAAGCTGCTGCAAAAAAATATTGTACTCAAGTATAGTCAGGCTTAATCTTTAAAACTCTCCTGATAAAAATGTATACAGTCCATAATTTTTGAGCTAATAGAAAGCAGACTAATGAATTTGAACCAGATCAGTCTCTTACATCATGTGGCTTCAGTGTTTTATATCAAACACTGGAAGTTCTATAGCTAGATTTACTCTATTAAACCCTAGTAAGGAAGCCATCGCACAGCAGGGGAGTAGTTTACATTAAAGGCACCTCATTCCTCTCTCCTACAGACACAATCTTCATTAACCCAAAATCAGACACTGATGTGAACTCAGTGATACAGTACTAAAAATACGGAACATTCCAAACTTTTAAGTCCATTTATGTACACAGATAAAGCCTACAGAGATCATACAAAGATTTAAATTTATTTCACTCTGAGTAGTAGTATTTCACACAACTAATTTTAAAATTATTCATCTCACATAACTCTCACTGATCTTACCAATTCTAAAGTGTAAATTACTCTCTATCTACCACACAGCTATAAAAGAAAAGCAACATAACTCAATAGAGGTCTTAAGCACTACATATTAGCATTAATACTGTCTGAAATACTAAGGGTTTATACAGCTAAAATATTTAACCATTTCTGGAATGATCTAAAACAAAAGGTACTCAATGCTGTATTCTCAATATGCTAGAGCATTAGTTCCATCAAGTGAGAACCTTTAACACTTACACTAAAAGTAAATTTTTCCCCAGTGTGTTGAGAAGTGATCTTTTTACCTACCGTGTAGGGTTACTTCATATAGTTGGAATCCTGGAGCAGCATTTAATGCAATGAGAATGATACATCCCTTGGAAGAATGCCATTTAGTAGAGGCATACTTACACATGATTGTATTTTCTATTAATACAATTTAAGCCGTAAAAAAAAGTGAACTAAACTAATTTATAACAGCAAACTCAGAGAAAGCTTCGTTTTTCTTTCCCACCTACACATAAGCCACAATACTTTCATTCTTCCAAGAAAAAAAGTTTAACAGCACCAAAAAAATTGTATTAGTGAGCAGTAGTTTCCATAATTAAGCTACAACTGCTGCTTCATCTGGCCTTGCTTTAAAAGAAGGAACTGATGAAACTGAAAAATAAGTGTTTCTCCAGCTTCACAGTGACAGCTGAAATGGCAGTCCTGTCATACATTTTTTCTTCCTTCAGTGGCGGGTCTCAAAAATAATACAGATATGCTTTCACTAAAATAGTCTTTGTTATTTTATAGTTTAGGAGTAACTATCAGGGTGTTTGCTACACTGTGTATTATACGTGTGGTGATAAACAAGCAGAAATTAAATTCACCAGTCAGATTTCTATTTACACCAGAAACACTATTTTTATATAGCACTTTTAAAAACCAACAGATATGTTATATTAAGAATATTAAAAAAAAAAATCTTTAAAACAAACTTCTCAAATCAAGATATCCTGCATTGAGAATAGATATCCAAGTCAGAACACTCATTTCTTGCTGAAGGAAGTCTAGTGTCTCTGAAGTGCAAGAAGATTATTTGAGCCTTATTCTATATGGATAAAAAGTTCTCTTAATAGCTGTCATTTACAATCACAGAAATTGAAGGAAATATTAGATGTGTGAGAACAGACAGCTGACATCACATTTTGTAAGAGCTTATGCTCAGACCTACAAAACCAACTTCAAACACTGAAGAGCATTCTGGAAATCACCATGTTAGAGCGAACACCAGTGAAAGCCAAGTAACAAACAGATGCTACATTATAGGGATGCAACAGTTTAAAAGAAGGAAACTGTTGCCTTTTAAACTGGGCTCTACTTTTTGTATTTTTAAAGTATCTATAATGTAATATTTCACAAATGCTCAGGATTCACCTCACTTACAAAGTGTTCTCAAGCTCTCAATTACAGAAGCTCACCATTATACAACTTATTTGAGAGCAAAAGTAGCATTACAGATGAGAATACTGTGACTCAAGATGAATGAAAATTGCATAGTAACTAGGACAGTTTAAAAAGGCAACTGGACATCCATGCTAGTTGTATGTACTTTATTTACATCCTGATGCATAGCAACTGTATTCTGTTTGTTTCACATATGTTCAGAGAGCCATACACCCACTACAGTTCAGCAATATATGGAAAAATAAAAAAGCTACCTACTAACTACAGCTAGAAATACAGTCTTCCACAGCAGCAGTGGATTGCAGTGGTTTCTCCATTCCATTCTTTAGAATTAGCAATCGAGAGATTAGCGAGAGAAACAGAGCTGTTACTACTACATTGTATGTATCAAGAATTCTACTGATATCATTGAAGTACAGCTTATTTTAATGTCTAGTGTGTCTGATATTAAGATACTCAGAAGTATCACTACTTTAGAACTGGATGGGTGGTAGTATTTATTATGACACAACAGCAAGGGTGAACAAGAGCAGCAAAATAAGTCTTTTTACTGCCTTCACTTAAGGGATGCAACATAATTCACAGCCCCTGAACAAAGCTAAATGGACTGATTCTTATGACAAAATGTGAACCCCACTTGAAGCTGCCCTTTTAAACTAAAATAATCTAAACAGCAGTACTCTCAAGGGAAACTTGATTCCTCTTGGGGCCTCTGGTGTTCACAAAGGACAGATCAGCAAGAACAAACCAGCTGTAATCAGATACAGCAAAGACACTGCTAAGCATTTACTGGCATTAACATTACCCTTAAAATTCACATTATACAAAGACTTTGTTTTTAAAAAAAGGGACTAGACATAATAAGTTTGATCATTCTACAATTTTATTACGTATCAGTACAGACAGGTCAGTACAAGTAATTTTCATTGCTTGGTTTTGGAAGGAGCTGAGTTGCAACTAAAAATTATTGTTTAAACAAATGTCAGTACTCAACTGGGTAAGGAATGCACTGAGAATTTGTTACCCTACAAAAAAAAGAGGCAAAAAAAACAACGTTAAAGCTCTCTGTGCACTGGGCAGCTGTTGTACCCGGATGCAGCTACCACACCATCTTCGAGTCAGCGCTGATGTTAGTGGGTGAGGCCTCTACTCGTGCTTTTATCGTGAGGGACAAGAAACGTCTAGAAAAGGCAGGGGCTTCTCTTGCTGTGCACAGTTTCCCCAGACACCCTCCGCCCCAGTGGCCAGCCCACCCGACCAGCAACCCTCAACCGCTGGTGTGTCAGACTCCCCTAGAAGGGAAGACGCACCCCAAGGTCAAACCTGTCATCCCCACCACTAGCCCCCAGAAGCAGGGGAAAGAGGAGCAGTGCGCGGGGATGGACCTCATCTCGAGCAGGGGTCAGAGAAAGAATCTACTGCCTTCCCGCCGCGAAGAGGAGAGGCGGGCAGCGTTCAAACTGCTGCACTGCGCGCCAGATTGGCGGGAGTAGGGGAAAGAGGCAAGAGGGCATGGGGACAGCCACACCCCCAGGGCAGGGACAGACGAGGGAGCGGGAGGGCTGCAAGGGAGTCCTTACGAGGGAATGAAGGAAATAAGGGAGGAAGAAAAGAAATTTTAAAAGAATAGGGGGGATGTAGGTCCAGTCGAGACCGGCTACTGTTTGTCTCATCTCTTCCCAAGGCAGGTAGCAACGGGCACCGCCCCGCGCGGCGGCGAGGTGTCCCAGCGGGACGGTCCGGCTCTCGCTCCCGCCCTCCTTTCTTCACCGCGACGGGTGGGATCTGGCGGCTCGCATCCTCCCCGGGACCCAACTCCGCCTCGGACCAGCCCGGACTTCCTTTCCCTCCCTCCCCCACACTACCCATCCT
>NW_010176871.1:0-14512 GCF_000695765.1 Mesitornis unicolor | reverse complement strand
TATACACATATATGAAGACTGGTACTCCATAAATAAGAAAGTAGGGCACAAAGTTATGTCTCTTACCAGAGAAAATTCACATTGCATCAATCAAACAACCAAACCTGTGAAAAAGCTCTAGACACTTTCAGTATCTGCTACAGCTCTTTATGGTAAAGCTTATGTTCTCCATTCACATAAGTGCTCACTGTCAGATGGACTTCAGAGAACACAGGCTATTTCAGAAGATGTAGTATTTACCACTTTATAAGTTTCATTAGTTTGGGTCTAATCTGCATTTCTGTTTTGGAGTGGGGGTATAGTGATCAGTCTGATATGAATTTTTTTAACAGTATGCTGCTTCCTTAATGAATAAATTTTTCATGACTTAGAAACTTAAACTTTCTCATCCCAGTACCTACCAGCTACAGTTTGCTTTTCCATAGAAAACTGCTATGGTGATGTGTGTTAAAATTTTGTCCTAAGAGATCTTGTTGCCAGATATCAAAAGTATTACAACCAGTCCACAGATTAAATATCAATACCAGTCTAAATATGCGTATTTTGCTGTTTTCACATTGTTTGTCCTCTTGTGTTGTTGTTGATGGTGAAACTGCTGGAAGGACATTACCAGTCTGCTAAGGCATGTACATTTTTTTACGGAGCTCCAACACGTGGTTTGATTGTAGCTTCCAGTGAAATGATCTGTGTGGTTACGTGATATTTTGAATCTGTAAAATTGATAACTCATTAATTAAAGAATCTATGAGCTCTGACTGAAGAAATGCATTTTCATATACAGCTTTGTACCTTTGTCTCTTTTGTTTGATGTGTCTCTAACTTTCTCCATGTAATGAAAATTATTCCAAACAATCATATTTGACACAGCTGAGGATAGCAACAACTGTTTAGAGTTGTTAAATATGTTATTTGTTCCATAATACACTTTACTTTTGAACATTCCTAGTTGTTACCAGTGACGCCTAGGGAGTTAAGAATAGGGGACTGTTTGACTTGTCCTTCTTCGTTACTTCCACTTTCTTTCACTAATAAGTATCTTGAAGAGTTCTCTGTGATTGCTTTCTGGTTGAAGAACTGAGCCCAAACTTGGCAGACTAGGCTAACCTGGGAGTTTGAAGAATCTTCTTGTTAGAGTCTTCAAGAACAGAGTCGCTGTTGGTTATTCATGCAAGTGGTTGAACTGACTGACTTCCTGAGATCTGTTATTCTGCATTTCTATATAGGAACATGAAGAAACAGGGATTGTTTCACATCTTTTTGTAAAAAGAATGGCTTTGAATGTTCATATTTTACTGTCCTCTTCATATTGAAACATTTTTTTAAAAGATTCTGTTGGAAAGAAGTTAAGAAGTCAGGTACAGCAAAGTGTAAGCTCTAACATTTCAATGTGTGATGTGTGGGTGGAAACTATCGCTCAGATTTCTCTTATTCTGGGTTTTTAAAATGAGTTTACCAAGTATTATATTTTCAGAAAAAAAGATTTATTCCAATAACATTGGTGTGCCCATATGGCATATTATGCTGGCATTTATGAAGGAAAACATACAGTTTTCATAATTCTGTTGCTGACACTGGGTGTGAACTTAGTTCGGTTGACTTTGAAGACTCCTGCAGTAGGTTTTCTTACATTTCATATGCAGTTTGTGTAACTGAAAATTATTTTTCTAAATGTTAACTTTTGTCAAACATTTAGTTTTGTAGGAAATTAAATAGAAACTGTTTGGGAAGAAGATTTTTAGTGTGCTTAAAAGACAAAAAGTTTTCTAGTGAATTCCCCAAATAGATTTACAGATGAAAAATAAGCTGCAGTTAAATTTACCTGATTATAGATGGTCTTACAGAATTTGCAATAAACTGGGATCTATGCACGTGAGCTAGAGGAAGATAATGAAAGATTTTCTATTCTTAAGCCCTGTTTTTCATTTAATGGTTCTGAGCCAAGCTATTTCAGGATTAATCGGATTTTAACTTAAGGCTTGCATTGAAGTAATGTAGCGTGATGAGCAACTCATGGCTCTGTAGAGGATGATTCAGTACTATAGTCAGTAATTTGTATTTGGTGTACCTGACAGGACTGGAAATAGATGGGGTTGCTGAAGAGTAGGTTTTTTTTTTCAGGGAGCCTTCAGTAAAGTAGAACTTTCTCTCTCCAAGATGAAGTAAATCCTTGATTATGGTAATAGTCAAGAGTTACCAATAAATGTTAAAGTATTTTTTATCTCAACATCTACCTAGCTGTTTAGTTTACAAGATTTGTTTTTTTGTTACAGTTTATGGAAAATGGTTGTCGTTACATGAGTCCATGAAGTCCGGCTGAAGGCCAGTACTGGTATACCCCTGGGGTCAGTACTGGGTCCAGTACTGTTTAACCAGTTACTAATGGCCTGGTTGATGGGACAGTGCACTGTTGGCAAGCTTGCAGACAATACAGAACTGGGAGGAACGGCTGATGTACCAGCTGGTTGTGCTTACCTTTAGAGGTACCTCAAGAGGCAGGAGAAAAGGGCTAACGAGAAACCTCATGAAGTTTAACAAAGGGAAATGCCAAGCCCAACAGTAAGTTGGCCATGAGTCAGCAATGTGCTCTTGGAACAAAGGTTAACAGCCTTCTGGGCTTCATTAGGAAGAGCATAGCCAGCAGGTCAAGCCTTTACTGAGCTGGTGAGCCACATCTGGAGTGCTGTGTCCCGTATTGGGCTCTCCAATACAAAGGAGACACGGCTATACTGGATAGAGTCCAGTGGAGGGCGGTGAGGCTGGTTAAGGATTTGGAGCGCTTACCATGCAAGAAGAGGCTGAGAGCTGGGATTGTTCATCCTGGAGAAGAGAAGGCTCCAGGAGGATTTGGGATTTTATCAGTTTGTACAAATATCTGATGGGAAGGAGTAAGGATCACAAAGCTACACATGTCTGAGGGGTTCTTAGTGACAGGATAAGAGACAATGGACACAAACTGAAATACAGGAAATGGCATTTAAACAAGTTGAAACTTGGTTTTTTTGGGGTTTTTTTTGTGAGGGTGATTGGACACTGCAACAGGTTTCCCACAGAGGCTGTGGAGTTCCCATCCAAGAGCCAAATGGTTGGTTGTATTTGACTGTGCTTTGAGCAGCGGGTTGGACTGAACGATCTCCAGATGTCCCTGCTGACTTCAATATGTGGAGTCTGTGATTCTAAACATTTGAGTAAATTCCAAACTGCGTGTGACTTCTTGGATGTCCCTGCCAGTTTCTTTAAATATAAAGTAAATCCCATTATTTACTAATGGAAGATAAAAATATATTCTGGTAATGGGGACAGGACAATAAATTAGACAGAGTCAAGTAGTAAAAAGAATGTTTCTTTAATATCAATAATCTCAAGCAATCTTGAGGTGATAAAAGGGAAAGTAGTTACCAAGTGAAGCTCTGTGCTGGCTAATCCTTTTTCTAAAAAGAAATACTAAAAAAATAAAAAAAAGAATGGCACCTTGAATTCTTTGTAGAAATTATTTGGGGAGTGGTTGATTAAGGGCTCTCCCTATGAATTTCATCAGCCAGAGTGCTGAGGTCTACTGTGTGCTTAAAAACAAATGCTTTTTCTCATAGCTACTCATATTTAAGTCACTTGTATGCCAGCAGCCTATGAGATGCTGCAGTTATTAATTTATAGAACCAGAGGTGACTTCTCTTTGGTAGAAATGAAGATACCTGCGTAGTTCTCCACTGGCTTTTCAACTTAATTTCTTGCCTAACCTCTATTGATCTTTTTTATGAGGAACGAGCAATGGAGTTTTTTGTGAAATAGCTTGTGGTCGTTTTTGATGTCATCAGTACTGTATCATAAAATGACTGCATAAAAATTCTACAGCTTTGTCTTTACTGTTCAGCCCGATCTTAAAACAGTGATTTAAAGGAGATTGGGACCTTATGATCTAAATCCAAATTCCACATTTCCATTTTCTTTCTGAGAAGAAAATCAAAACATGGCTTAGAGAACAAAACCAGACCTTTGTGGTCATAAACAGCATTTACTGACACTTCCTTTTTATTTTAACTTTCGTTTCAGTGGATTCCAGTTGTTGTTTCTCTGTCTGATGTGCTATTCTTCTTTTTCTTAATTAATTAAAAATAAAAAAGAATATTCTTTTGTGTCTTTGCATTTGTGACAAATGTATGATCAGAAGGCTGGAAAAGTAAACAAGCCAGCCCCCACCATCGTATTAATTAAAAGAAAAATAACGTCCTTTCAAGATCAGCTTTTCTCAAGAACTGCTTCTTGCAGTTGTTTTCTAAGCCTGTGTTGCCGACTGGCACATTTGGTTTCTGTTCAAGTATGTGAGGAAAATACGTTTCAAATCAGACAGCTGCGATGCTTAGTATAATACATTAAATAAAGTATTCTAATTAATCTATTTACTGGAAAATCCTTGCTGTCTTAGGTCATTCTAATTATTTTTAACCATTGTTTCATTATCAGTAGCAAAAATTAAAGAAAAATTGTGTGAAGGTGGAAAGAAAGGATAAGCCAGCTACTTAACTGGGAGCTGTGCTTGGGAATAATCTAGGGTTATCTTTGCTATCAAATAGCAATGTTTCGAATTTTTTTCAAAACCTCAGGGGGTTTTATAGGAGGAATTTATACAGGAGGAATTGCCAGTCTGTAAAAGGCGATAATGGAGGGAGGGATTCCTTTACCAGTTATCTCACTGAATATATTTAACTTTGCAGGAGAAATGAAGAATAATAATGAATTTGAATTCCACATCAATAGGAGAGAATATAAAAAATAACAATTAGATACACTCTGGAAGCAGTTAATGGTAAACAAAACAGAGCCCAAGGTAGATGTCTTCTCTGGAAACTTGATTAGTACTTCTTTTTCTTAATACAGCAGAAGAGCACTGTATTATTAAGTTGTCTTTACGAACAATGCATGCACAGATGGACAGTGTATATGTGAGAGAGCGTATGTCCCTCACTGATTTGTTTCCCTATGAAATGTGTTTTGTGCTAGTCTATGTTCTGCGTGTATCTGTAGGTTATAATGGCTTTTGATTGAGACATAAAGTAAAGATGTAATTAGCCAGGTTGGGCAACAGGGTTTTCCAGAAACACAATGTAACTGAATGGCGTGTGGGCTGTGTATGAGCTACAGGATGACAGTTTCCCAGGATGAGGTTAGAGAAGGGGGCAGATGACACTCTTGAACGTACATTTAAAACAAAAAAGAAAAGGTAAACTTTATTAGTAGGAGTATCATTTGTATCATGGGGAGGAGTGATCCTGCTCTTAACACTGGTGAGGACGGAGGTGAATTGGGTGATGTAATTCAGGCTTTTCCATGACTGGAACAAAAGTGATGTTTGTTATGGTCTTTGGAGTTCAGTTATTATAACTTAATTACAATAGGAACATTGGGAAAAAGAACGAGAAGTGTTTTTAGTTTTTTGTTTTGGCTACTAATTCAGGTTTTCAGGTTTTTTATTCACTAGTTTATTATTGTAGTGGCAAGTCTGTCTGTGTCTGTGATACAGGCCTACACCAGCCTGTAAATCTGGAATCATGCATTGCTTGCAAACAGCTGGAATGCGATCCTGTCCTTGGTGTTCCCTCTGGCTGGTGGTGAGAATTCTTCATTGGGAATTTCTTACTACTAACTGGGTTTTTTTCCAAGAATAGTGTAGAATTGTAGTGGTGAATGCTTTTTTTTATGCAGTGATCGAAACTGGACTGAACTTTTACATCCTATAATCTGTTCATAAACTAGCACTCAGGTACAAGAAATAGAAGGTTGGAATTTTGCTGTACAAGATTAAAACTTTAGCAACCAAATTGCATCAGTGTAATGTAACATGTGAGCCGTTCTCTCATATTAGCATTTTTCTCTGAATAACATTGCTATGCACTGTGAAAAAACCAACCAACCAAATATTTCAAGAATTTGGTTGTGTGAGAGAAATCCGCAATAATTTTCCAGTATTAATATAAAAGCTAATAAACGACATTTAATATTTAACATTACTTAATATTTATTATTGTAATGATTATTTAATAATGTGAGAAATGTCAATATCGCTGTTCTAAGTACTTTTATGTAAGAGGGAATATCACTTTGCTTTCTTTTAACTCTGGAGGAGAGATTTACCTAATGTTTTGTCAGACAGCTTAAATTTTGCTAACAGGTTAGGCAGGGAAACAGCCAGCTTGGCAGGCCACGCGTGATGGGTGGTCGCTGTTATTAAATGTTTGTTCTCAGTGTATTCTGTATGCACTTCATGGTATGCTATTTAAAAACAGGGTAACAAGACAGTGCATTGACCTACCTGTGCTGGTTGCTGCATTTAGGATTTGTGGGAGCTCTGCAAGGTTCTGAAGGCTGCCCCTGGCTTTGAGGTGTGCACAGTGAGGAACCTCCCTGGAGTGTGGAGTGGGACAGGGCACAGCTGGAAGGCAGAAGGCTGCCCCAGGCCTGCATGTGTATGGGGAGTGGACCTCCAGCCAAGCCTCACCTGAAATTTGGAGGCAGGAAATTTTCCCTAGGTTCTTGAGGAGGCGTTCTAAGATTGCTGCAAGTCAGGAAGCTGCTGAAAGATCTGGGACTAGGAAGCAAGAAATGAGTAAGCTACCCACTGTGTCAGGATACAGAGGAGGGTGAGGTAATAATTTTCATATATTTTTAGTCACTTGCCCATCTGAGCTTTCATTCTTAGTTACTGTGTTCAGTTATGTAAATCTGTTTTAATAAACAAAGCTATAGAAAACATAGCTTTAGAGATTGAGTGTGCTCCTGCTACAGTCACGTGAAAGAAAAGGCTGGTCCTGTTCTGTCCCAGGACACAGTGTCACAGTCACACTGTGACTTCTCCTGAAATCTGGTATGCCAGAGGAGCAGAAAATCTGCAAGGGTGCCACCGTGAGAGCGATGATGTGGTTTTGTGTGACTGACTGGAGTACTACCCTGTTCATGAACTTCTGTCAGATGTCAGGTAGATTTCTTGTAGAAACAACGTTCGTTAAAGAATGTCTGCAGAAACAGCACTGCGGAAAGCAGAGCAGGGCGCTGTGCTGTGCTGTTGTCAGCCGAGAGGTCCTCTCATAGGAACTGGTTGAAGTCTCACTGACTGCAATATAAGAACAACCCAGAATATGTATTTGCTTTTTGTTGGGCAGAAATAGTATACATATGACATGAGAGCTTTGCAATTCTTCCAGAATTTTTAATGGAGCTTTAGATACAGACTTATGGATTTATTCTGGAATAGCCTTTTTTTTTTCTTTTTGTAATTGGGTTTGGTAGTTATAAAGGAGGAATGACTTCATTATGTGTTGAACTGGCTTTTTCACATTAAGTTTAAGAATCTAAAAACATACTATGCAATGTCACTATTTTTTGTATGATATATTTTACAGTTTGACTTTTTTCTATAGTTGAAATGAGAATTGTTGACAGTAAAGAAATAAATATTATTGATATACTATTTACACTTGACCAGCTGCTAATGAATTCTCATTCGATGCCTTGTTAGCTTGTTCTGAAGTAATACATAATGCAACCTAGAAAATAGCCTGAAGTTCCTAAAACTATAAAGAAGAAAAATTTAAGTTATTCTGATTCTTTTGATCTATGACTTTTGATGTTCTGGGTTTATATGATTGATAGTATAATTTTTGTTGTTAGATTATTTTCTATTTACTGAATGTTACTGTATGTTATATTTTGGCTGAGAGGCAGGAGAAATGTCCTTTTGTTTTGCTTCTTGGCACTTGTACCCCTTGTTCAGGTGAATCCTTCTGGAATGAAGGGAAAATGCACTTTCTTTGGGAACAGCTGAGTGTGCTCAGCTGAGAGAAATTTCTGGAGTTTCCTGATTAGTATCTGGTGTCTCTTGGAGGAGACTTCCAAGAAAGAAGTTAACATTCCTGTGACTCCTAAGGAGTTTTTTATAAAGTTATTGCATCTCAAAAAACACCCACTGAGAATTCATAGCCTGAGAAAAAGCTTGTAGGAAAGGAAAAGTATATGATGAACAGGGGTGGGACTGGCTGACTAACACTTGGAGTTTTGGTTCCTTTTATTCAGCAGGGCAGCTTTTTCACTCTTTCAGAATTGTGTTGCAGTAAAACATAGCTTTGATTCAGTGTCCTTTTGATTCTCTTAAGGAGAAGGCGGAGAAGGTTCTGGTCAAGAGGTGGGACAGTCTCTGGGTGGCTCTTAATAATAGCCACTTCTCAGTGACACGTAAAAATTAAATTCTTAAATCACTGTATGAACAAGTTGTTATTTTCAGTGTGAGAAGGAAGGAGTTACCCTCTCATCAAATATTCTTTCAAGTACAGGAAATATTTCAGAAGGCTGCAGGTGAGCACTAAATTATGCAGTTAGCTAGAATGTAGTGGCTATTGCCTATGTCAGACTGCTAGATAAAACACTCTCATCTCCACTGCTGACTCCTGACTGTCATCTGTAGAAGTGCAAAAATTCCACTACTTTGAAAGGTCGAATCCTCTAAAGCCAGTGATGGAACTTCAGCTGACTTGAATGGAGCCAGAATGCCATCTTGTTTCAAGGAGTTAAGCTCAGCTTTGTGACTATAAAAGGACAGCTGTGTAGTTACCTGGTTAAAACAAAGAGGGGGTGGAATGGAGGGAAAGGGGGTCTTACTAATTTTTTAAAGAGTGTGGTCTGTCTTGAATATTTAATGCTATGTTTTTTGTTGTTGCCTCTATTGCCAGATACTCATGTTTACTGTAGTGTCTTATAAACTTTCTTTGAAAAATAGACTCAATATTTTTGCTAAGATACAGTCCTGGTTATAATCTCTCTTTTCTTAGAACTGTGCTGTGTGTTTGATGGTTTTGACATGCTCTATGTGCAGTTCTAAAGTCCTAAAGTCCTCTTTGGTGAAACACATCATTAGCAATAAGTTATTTTTAAAGTAAAAGCACTTGATTGAGTCTCTATTGTATAATTTTATTTGCCTCTCAGAGCAGTTAGAGAACTGAAATTTAAGTGTTTGCATATGTAGATCTTGTCTACTTTCTGTGGTCAGCTACTACTTTTGCTTCATGCATGTAAGGCCAGTTTTTTTATCCCTCTTAATTATTTACCTTTGGGTACTGTCATACTGATTACTCAGATATACGGAAGCTATTTGGTACTAGAGAAAGTGGAAATAAAATGTCTTTCATTTGGGAGGGTGCCAGAAACCTTTTTCATTTTCAGGCTATTTGCCTGTGTGTATTCAGTCCAGACTTCAATGTAATCCTTCTCATCTCCTATTTTATGTTATGCCTTATTAGCTTGTACTTTCTTTTAAAAACCAGCCTTAAATATTTTCTATTTTAGCTCCATATACTTTTTGAAAATATGTAATTTTTTTGTTCCTGCAGCATAACTTAGTTGCATTGCTGGTGTTTATATCCCCTTTCTTTACATCCTCTCTCAGGAGTAACACTGAATTATCTCTGCATTTAAATCGCAAGTTTTAGCCAGTAATGTGGGTGTTTTATTCTAGTAGATGTTGTATTTTGGTGGTATTGGCAACCTCCCCCTCTGGATTTTGTAAAAGAAAAAATTAAACACAGAGTCTTAAAATAGTTCATTAATGCTTATTTCTGGAAGCACAAATTGATTTGTTTTTAGTAAGATACTTGCATATTACACGAAAGAATCTTAGTATATAATTGAGCCATGTAAATGATCTGAAATCAGTTCTTAATTTATAGTGAGTTTCTTAATTTCTTTGCTACAGAAAAGGTGGAACTTTAAAAATCCTGAGGCAAAATGCATGCAGGTGGGGAAGGAAAGAATGAACAAGCTGAAGCTTGTGAATATGAGAGAAGAGACTGGCAGTGATTTACATTTGAGTTGTCATTTTAAATTTAAACCATGAGATTGATCCTGCAGTGCAGAACAGAAACAGATCTTTCCACCTGTTTGGGACCCAGGTATCTCCAGTTAGATCCTGTGTAGATTCAAGAAGTTATTCACAGAAATAAAGAAAAGGAAAAAGGCTTCAGGAAAAAAGTAGCATAGAAGTGGCTGATTTTTAAGCCAGACAGTAGTAGACTGGATTATGAATCTTGTCTTATAATTCTTATGAATTACAGTGTCTTAAAAATAGAAATAGAAATTAAATAAGTAATGCTTATTCCCCATCAGGTTCACTAACTCCATTCCTATTTAAGTATGTAATTTTAAAATTATTTTTAAAGACTATATTGGCCATCTTCAAATACAGTGCATCTGTCTCTCTGAAAGCCTGTATTTTGGAAAATATCTTACTTTGTTCAGTTAAAAATCACGGGACACTCAGTCACTAATAACCTGTGTGTCATTTTTCAAGATGGCCATGGCATATGTGGGTGCAGACCTTGAACAGTTACAAGTAGCAGTTAGGTTGGGCATAAGGCAAAATATTCTAATAGCAAGAATATTTAAGCATGAGTACAGACTGATGTAGATACTGAGTTCTCCAGAGACTGAAGGTTTTGGAAGATGTTAGAGATGGATCTGTCTTAATAAAGTTGGTTTTGCTTTGAGATAGGGAGGACGTCATGTTCACCCCTTCTGGTTTCACTTTTAAAGTTTGTGTTGTAATCACTTCAAAGTGGAATTATGACAGTTTATACTGACATCTATTAATCATGTGTAGTCAAGGTTTTAGGGTGCAAAGAGATAAAGCAAAACCAAAACCCAATACCAGTAAAAGGCACTTGAGTCAGACAAGCTGCAGTGTGTGCTCAGTAGGCAGCACACCTTTTCGGCTCTGGAAATGAATACCTGACAGACATTTTAATACTTTCTTTTTCCCCCTGCTCCTCAGTAGGCAGCACACCTTTTCGGCTCTGGAGATGAGTACCTGACAGGCATTTTAATACTTTCTTTTTCCCCCTGCTTAGCCTGAACAGTTGTGTGCTTTGTTTTTTTAAAAACCATTTCTGGCATTCTCAATGGTGACAGTTGGAACTTTTTTTTAAAAACCATTTCTGGCATTCTCAATGGCGATAGTTGGAACCTCAAGAAAGAGGCAAGTTGCAGAAGTGCAAGGAGAAGGAATATGAACTGTCTAGATAATTCTAAAGCAGAAGACAAGAAAAAATAATCTTCTTCATGAATCTCGTTTGCGTGTTCAGTTGTACCATCGATAGCTCTTCTTTTTCCTTTGCTGAAAATGAGAATAGGGCTTTTGGATACTGAAGTCTAGACTAATTGTCTGAATTGACAGGGTCTTTAAAAATGAAGTTGCCAACAGCAAGACGTAGAAGGGAGGTGCATCATCATTACTAGAAAAATAAATGAGTTATTTATTTCTTTTGAAAGAATAAATGACAACAAAATATATTCAATATGGATGGTTCAGTTAATGGCTTTCCTTGCCTCATTTATGACACATTCTGGTATAAAAGGACTGAAATTATTGAAGTGCACAGTGCTGGAGGGACACATCGTTTTCTTTTAATGAGTATTCTTATCCCTAGTTGATGAGTTTTTGTTTTCTTAAGAAGCACAGAATTAGTGTATACAAAGTCTAAATTATTTGACATCGAAACTTGATTAGATTGTAGATAGATCTATTTCTGAATTGCATCCACCTTAAAAGTGTCTTTCTTACAGAATACAAAGTTGAAGGTACTCTTTATGAAAGCTGGGAAAACCATCTTCTTCTATAACTGAACGGTTTTAATTCCTTCAGTGTTTATTACAGTAACATCCATCCTGCTTATGTCAGTTAACCAAAGGCAATTAATAAGGCAATCGTCAAACATTAACGTTAATCCAAAGAAATTCCATACTAAGGCAGCATTAATTGATGCCCACTTGTATGTTATTACTGTTACATGTGCCACGTCTGTCATGGTGACACTTTGAAGTGTCCACTATTATGAATGTATTAGAGCTTTAATGTAACAGGACTGGGTATAATGAATTCCATGTTGCAGGCTCGTTTGCTATTACACAGCAGGTGCTCCTTTGTAGTTAACCATCTAGAGAGACAGTTTTAAGAGTGAGTTATTTACATACAAAATTGATGTTGATAAAGTAGAATATAAGCTCCATGCCATGTGGGATTTTCACAGTTGTACACGCTGCACTTCAGCTTACATAAAGTTTCTCGGCAAGGTTCTAGTGGCAAAATGTTAATTCCTTAGGTGTTCATTAAAATAACATTAATCATGAACTCTGATGTTCACGTTGATTTATTCTGAAACTTTATAATTAAAATTAATCAGATTCTATAATTAGGTAGAGCAGGAAAACGGAATTTGACCTTGTTACTTTATAATAGAACTATTAATTCACTTAAATGTGAGATTTTTTTGAGGAATTTAATGAATATCTGCTTTTAAATATGGATCATACAATCAAACTTGTACCTAATAAGACATTCATGTGTGTCTTCCTATGTTGAAAAGTGGTTTGCACTACTTTGTGAGAAACAGGCTTATTTTTTTGTTTACCATTTTGATGGACTTGAGAAAGCTGAAAAATTATTTTGCTTTCTGGTGAGCTGAATCTTGATTTTAAGAACCCTGCCGAGGGAAATCTGATAATTAAATCTGTAGGGTTTCAGATAATGTCCGTACATTGGATGCTGGAATGGGTATTATTCAAGCTATCTGGAAGTCATCAGTCTGTCATTATTAATTACGTGATAATAATATTTCTGTGTCAAAAATGGAAGTGAAAAGTTTTATTATTACACTGCTCTAGCATTCATTTCTACTAGAACAAATCAAAAAGGCAGCATTTCTTGTCAGAGTAAATTTACTTTCTGCAGGACTTGTGAATGTTACAAATCTATATGGCTTCAAAGAAGCCTTGTGCAGATTCAGAGTGGGGCTGTTAAGACACCACATTTGACTCAGTAAGTCCCTGACCAGCAAACTGTTGGGGACTGTAGTGGGGTTCTGGGGAAAGACTGAAAGACTGCTTTGGCCTTGCCCATTTCTGTAGTTCTTCTTTGGGTTTCATCTTTCAGCTGCTGTTGGAGACTGGTTATCACCCCTAGATGTACCTTTGATCTGACCGAGTAAAACCATTATTATATTAATTTACAGAGACTTATGCCTTTCTGGTAAGATTTGCCTTCAGGAAGCCCAGGCCTCCGAGACCCATGCAAAAGTCTGGAGCAAGAAGATCTTCCCCTCAAAAGAGGAAGATGAGGTGAACTGTTCTTTCTCACCTGTTCAACAGATTATTTCTGCTAGACCAGGTGGGAACTAAAAGCAACTGTTAGTATTTGACACCATACATGATCATGTAGTTCATATACATTGACCATCTTTGAGTACCTACATTGCTAATAAAGCAATTTCCAGTGTTTATTACAGTCCTATTGATACTGGCTTTACTTTTCTAGTCAGTGGTGTTGCCCTTGCAGTTTTGTTTTGTGTTTTTTACCATTCACATTGCTATTTTTGCACAATTTCTGGTCTCTTGTCCATTCTGAGGATGGGAAATAACAGTAAGACATAAAATCCTTGAGAGAGAAGGGGAGAAATTGAGTGGCTGTCAGTAAAGCAGGCTAGTACACAACTTCTGAGGCTGGTGTGTTTTCTGTCTGTTGTATGTTGCTAAAAGAAGTCTGATATTTGTGGTGTATCTCTGTAAACAGTGTATATATATTATTTTGTTAGTGGTAGCTCTCAGATCCCTTGTGAATAGTTTATACAATGCCTTATACTGTAAATCCTTATCGCTTTTTAATTGAAAAAGTAATTTGCTTTCTTGTATATGATTTGGTATTTGTTTTTTTATATATTTACTGTCTTGAAACATATGCAGTAATTTGTCGGATTAATCATTAATCTTCCTCCTCCTTTAGATAGGACCTCCAACACCACTGGGTGTTTCAGCACTGTAAATTGCTGTCCAAGCATGATCCACTGATGGATGGTGTGAACTGTAGCTTGTAGCTAGATTTATTTTTAAAGTTGTCTAGTTTTTTTATTGATAGAAGTTATACTCCCTATCAGCTTGTATTTTGCAAGCATAATGAATTTGCCCAGCTTTTTCTTGATAAAATAATCTACCAGGGTATGGTGGTGTCACTTTACTGTAAGACTGAAATTGATGCTGTTAGCTGCCTCTATTTCTGGTTTATGGATCTTATTGCACAGGGAAATGATATATGAAAGTGACCCTCTGTAAATAAGTATTTGAATCTGTAGGGTCAGGCTACTTTCTTTTTGATAACTTATAGCTTAGAACACTGGTGCTTTATTAGGTGATGCCTTTTTGTTTTGTCTACATAACTAGAACACTTACTATTTCTGTGCACTCCAAGCCAGCATATTGCTGGCAATAATCTGTTGGAAAGCACACTAACATAGGACCTTAGGAGTGAGTCCTTGTTTGGGTTAGCTTAACCTAGATTTTTTTTTTTTTATTGCATAGGTTGTTTTGGGTGAAGGTACCTACCTGCCTTCTAGTTTTCCTGAAGACATCCGTCTTGTTAAGAACAGCAGATTTCAGGTGGATGAAGTCCATTAAGAGATATGAGATCTGGACAGGCTGGAGAGTTGGG
>NW_010176870.1:0-2216 GCF_000695765.1 Mesitornis unicolor | reverse complement strand
AGCACACGCGTGTTTAAGGCAAAGCAAGAGGGGAGCACACGTATGTGCGAGGTCAGGTATGGGGAGGGAGCACACGCGTGTGCCACGCTGCGTATGGAGGGGAGCACACGGGTGTTTTAGCCCAGATGAGGGGGAGCACACGGGTGTTTAAAGCAAAGCAAGGGGGGGCACACACGCGTGTTTCAGGCAAAGCAAAGGGGTGAGCACATGTGTGTTCCAGCCCAGATGAGTGGGAGCACACGCGTGTTTCAGGCAAAGCAAAGGGGTGAGCACATGTGTGTTCCAGCCCAGATGAGTGGGAGCACACGCGTGTGCCAGGCCTGATGAGGGAGGAGCACACACGTGTGTGCATGGCCAGGTATGGGAGGGAGCACACACATGTGCCATGCTGCATATGGAGGGGAGCACACGCGGGTTTAAAGGGGGTGAGCACACGCGGTTTCATGACAAGTGAGGTTGGAGCACACGCGTGTTTAAGGCAAAGCAAGAGGTGGAGAGCACACACGTGTTCCAGCCCAGATGAGTGGAGGCACATGTGTGTGCCAGGCCTGAAGGGGAGCACACGCGTGTTCCAGGCCAGATGAGGGAGGAGCACATGCGTGTGCAAGGCCAGGCATGGGAGGGAGCACACGTGTGTGCCACGCTGCATATGGAGGAGAGCACACGTGTGTTTCAGCCCAGATGAGGGGGAGCACACGCGTGTTTGAGGCCACATGGCAGAAGCACACGCGTTATTCAGGCCAGACAAGGAAGGGAGCACGTGGGTGTCATAAGTTGGGAGGCGGTGAAGCACAGTGTGCAAGGCCAGGCATGGGAGGGAGCACACGTGTGTGCCACGCTGCATATGGAGGAGAGCACACGTGTGTTTCAGCCCAGATGAGGGGGAGCACACGCGTGTTTGAGGCCACATGGCAGAAGCACACGCGTTATTCAGGCCAGACAAGGAAGGGAGCACGTGGGTGTCATAAGTTGGGAGGCGGTGAAGCACACGCGTGTCCAAGGCCACAGTGAAGGGGAACACGTGTGTTTCATGCTATGTGAGGGGGGCAGCACATGTGTGATTAAGGCAAAGGAGGGGAGAGCACACACGCGTGTTTCAGCCCAGATGAGGGGGAAGCACACGTGTGTGCAAGGTCAGGTATGGGGAGGGAGCACACGTGTGTTCCAGGCCAGATGAGGGAGGAGCACATGCGTGTTTAAAGCAAAGCAAGGGGCTGAGCACACGCGTGTTTCAGGCCAAAGGGGAGGGAGCACACACGTGTTTCAGGCCGGGTGATGAGGGGAGCACACGCGTGTCCTAGGCTGGGAGGGGAGGACCACACGCGTGTTTCATGACAAGTGAGGTGGGAGCACACGCATGTTTAAGGCAAAGCAACAGAGAGGGAGAGCACACGCGTGTGCCAGGCCTGATGAGGGAGGAGCACACGCGTGTGCAAGGCCAGGTATGGGGAGGGAGCACATGCATGTGCCACGCTGCATATGGAGGGGAGCACACGCGTGTTTAAAGCAAAGCAAGGGGGTGAGCACACGCGTGTTTCAGGCCCGATAAAGGGGAGCACACACAGTGTTTCAGGCCAGGCAAGGAAGGGAGCACACATGTGTCCCAAGTTGGGAGGCAGTGAATCACACGCGTGTCCAAGGCCAAAGCGAAGGGGGTCACACGTATGTTCCAGCACACGTGTCCAAGGCCAGGTGAAGGGGAACACGTGTGTTTCATGCTATGTGAGGGGGGCAGCACATGTGTGTTTAGGGCAAAGGAGGGGAGAGCACACACGCGTGTTTCAGCCCAGATGAGGGGGAAGCACACGTGTGTGCAAGGCCAAAGTGAAGGGGGGCACACGTATGTTCCAGGCTGGGAGAGGGGGAGCACACACGTGTTCCAGGCCAGACAAGGGGGAGAACATGTGTGTTTAAAGCAAAGCAAGAGGTGGAGAGCACACGCATGTTTCAGGCCTGATAAATGGGAGCACACGCGTGTTTGAGACCACAAGGCAGAAGCACACGCATGATTCAGGCCAGGCAAGGAAGGGAGCACACGCATGTCCCAAGTTGGGAGGGGGTGAAGCACACGCGTGTCCAAGACCAAAGCGAAGAGGGGCACACGTGTGTTCCAGGCTGGGAGAGGGGGAGCACACGCGTGTTCCAGCCCAGACAAGGGGGAGCACACCCGTGTTCCAGGCTGCAGAGGCACACGCGTGTCCCGGCCGGGCACGGCT
>NW_010176869.1:13682-32924 GCF_000695765.1 Mesitornis unicolor | reverse complement strand
GTGGGCATCTTCTCCTCTATACCAGGACCAGAGTTTTCTTCCTGGGTTGCACCCATCACCTCGCAGAAAGACACCAAACCCATCACGTTACAGTGCTGGGATGCTGAGGATGAATGTTCTCGCCAGGTGTCGGTCCACGTTGGTGCAAAGCCATGGCTGAGGAGCACTTTGCAGGGGTCCTGCAAGGGCCTGGCTGTCCCACAGGTTAATCATGCATCCCTCCACCGGCATTTCAGCAAATATGCTGAAATACGTTGTGCAGAAAGCTGCCGACTTTGCTGATATTGAGAGAGAGCAGCCGCCCCGGCAGCCTCCCAGGCGAGGCTGAAGGTTGAGTCAGCGAGGAGGCTGAGCGACTGCCGCGCTTACGGCTTTTTGGGTTTCCTCTGCCCGGGTCCCAGCTGGGAGGGAGAAGCTGCTGGGATCAGCTTTCAGTGTTGCTGCAGAGCCAGGTTTTTAGAAGAAAAAAAGAAAGAAAAGAAAAGAAAAGAAAACAACACGCAGCAAAGAAAAGAAATAGCCTGAGCATAATTCAGTTGGAAATTAAAATTGCAAATCATAATCACGGCCAGAAATAGTTTTCCGCTTGCCAGATGCCCTCTGTTCTTACTGGATTTGGGATGCGAAGGTCTGGGTGCCTCTGGCTTCACATGCGTTTTCCAGGTTTTAAATCAGAACCATAAGAAATCTTGATGTAAGTCTCTTGGGCTGCTTTTGCTGGTAGATTTTATTTATTTTTTTTTACCTCATCGTAAATTTTTCAGATGGATTTAATGCATTTTGAACACACTGGTAATCTGTCTGGGTGGGAATGCAACCAAAACCACGCGTAACAAAGTGTGCCTGTGTGGCAGGGTGTTCTTGGAAATGTGAAAACCTGTGGTTTAGGGATTATTTCAGGGAGGGGAGGTGCAAGATGTGAGCTGTGTATGAGAGTTTTGTTTATTGCTGTGACAGGAGAGAGATATTACTGAACTTCCAGAATAGTCCCTCTCCATTGCCTCCACCCGAGGTTGGAAAAGTGACCTTTATAACCAAGATGACCTTTGTACCATGACTATCAAAACAGATGCTATCTGGTTGACAGTTTTAAGCGTATTTTCATGTTCTTATCTGCCAGGTATGTGACAGAATGAGAAAAGGCAATGATTTCACGAATTGCAAGAGTTTTCGGTAATTAGGATGAAACAGCCTTGATAATCCCATTCATTCCCAGTGATCCTCCTGGTCTATTGCCAGGGAGATATGTTACACAAAGCGGAGATTAAGTTCTTGCTCCTAATGCAGTCTCAGCAACTCCTCAGTTTCAACCATCTCAGGTTGATAACAAAGGTGCGGGATAAGGCATTTCACTTTGATCCCTTCAGCAGCACAATTATTTGCATGTGGACGCGGATGATTGCATTCAGTCTTGGTGCAGTTTCATGGTGTGGTTCAGGAGGGTTGAGGCATTGGAGATTTTGCCTAATGAAGGAGCAGGCAGCGATATAAAGTTCTCCTGCAGCAAGCAGCCTAACTGTTGTAGCTCAGAGGAGTTTTAACGTTGTGGTGAGTTTTTCGTGACACGTTTTGTAGCTGCAACAGCCAGGATGGGAAAATGAAGATGGGATACACAGAATAATTTGCCCCACTGAGACTGTTAGTACGGCAGCTCATCCTTCCATTGCCCCTTAATCCTCGTATTTCATTGTCCTAGTAACATGAATCCTTGTTACTCATAAAAATCCTTATTACTAATAAAATCTCAGTTTTTCTTCACAGTGTGGGTAATGCATTAACCTTTCTCCTGCAGACAACGTTTTGTGAGGCTGGATGTTACCAGCATTATTCACTGTCCGAGAATGTCAAAATTGGGTTTTGCAGGTGACTTTGGTTAGCTGTCAGCTTGTGAAAGGCGCAGTAACGCTAGCAATTGCGAGACAGCCTGGCTGTGTTATTTGACTATGCTCCTCATTTTGGAAATTGAATAATTATAAACCCAGGGTTTAAAACCCAAATTCAGCCTGCATGCTTTTTGGAGTTTAAGGCTAGTTTGAGGATGTTTTAATTGCACACTTAATAGAAGCTTATGGTAAGGTACAAAGAGGGAAACTTAAACTTTTTTACTTCTGCATGTGTTGTCCTTAAAAACAAACAAGGCGCCTTAATTCTGCTGAAGACCCAGGGCTCAGTGTGCAGGAATCTCTCTTTGGCTGGTTAGTGTGGAAATGTTCTCTTTGTTTCTGCTCACAGCATTGCAAGAGGCATGAAGCCCTCTGCTTGCCGGACAGCGTCCTTCCATTCAGAGACCTCACTGAAGGAAAGCATTTCTTTCTGACCGGTTTCAGGATTGACATTTTAGGGAGAAGAATGGGCTTTAGTGATGACCTTAAAGACTTAATGTTCCTTACACAGGCCTCCTGTGTGCCCCAGTGATGAAATCCTGCTCTCAGGAGTACATACACAGTAAAGTAATTGGCGTGAGTCGCGTGGAGCTGTGGGACTGCCCTTGTTTATTGTGTGGGCTCTTGCACAGCGCGGCATTCAGGGCTGAGCGGTTCTTTTAGTCCCGTGGAAACAGCAGCTTCTTCTCCCTACACCTGCGGTGCTGCTGGTATTTCCGCAGCTCGTTACCTCTCCTCACCCAGCAACGTTTTCATAATGAGCAGGAGGATACAGATGGTGCAGTGTGCTCCAGGGAGGCAGCTTGCCATGAAGCCCAAACCCCTGGGCACAGCCCTGCCCTGGAAGGGCTGGCCCCTCGCTGGAGTGACTGGCTGCACGGCTCACGTGTCCCCATGGGTGTGTGGAAATTGCAGCTCGACCTATCTCATGAGATGGAGGTGCTCGGAGCTGTCATCCTCGATGGTTGCTTCCAGCAAGTTTCTCTTTGGACGTCCTTACAGGTGCTTAGGGGAGAACGAAAGCCTGGTGCTGAGATGGCTTTTTTCAGGGTAGGTGATACAGCTTTGTTGTCTGCCTGGCCTTGTAACGGGGTCTCCAGGAAGCTGACTGGTAGGGCACGTGGCATCTCTCACTTTCACCGGGCTGCTGTTTCAGTAGCCCAGTGGATCACAAAGCTGTGGCTTCTGATGGTTCAGTTTTGCTTGTGTAGGGCTTACATGCACAGCCGCGAATGATGTAGTCTTACTTAAAATAAATTAACTTGTAAAAATAATTTAGATTTTTTTTATTGAAACTTAGAAGGAAAAAACCCACAAGATCAGATGACAACCCTGAGGAAATATGAAGAGGCTTAGTTGTCTAAAAACTACTCTCATGTTGTAAAAACAAGGCAGAGCTCAGATGGACTGAGTGATACCACAGGCTGTGCAGTCGTCTATGTATAGCTTCATCGGTTTAATTGCAAAGCAATGTAAAATAAAAATCTTATTTAAAAAAAACAACCAACAAACCATGCGTTCATTGCCTTGCACGCTCATTCTTTACTGTCGCTTTGCACACGAAGACCAAAGCACCTCTAAGGATGTTCATGTTCAAAGCAGTTCTGGGTAGCTCATCACAGTGACACTTGGAGCAGGCAGCAGAGCCCTGGTTTCAGGGAACTGGTGTGGCTTGGTCTGGACCTAATTACTCGAGACAGCGTTCCTGATGTTCTATCCAGCGATTCAGAAGTCGGAATGATTTATTCTGTGAAACACAGTGCCAAAGTCATTGCACCATGACAGTAAAAGTCGATTGTTTTTCACAGAATCGCTCGGTTGGAAAAGCCCTCTGAGATCATCACGTCCAACCGTTCCTGTCTACCCCCTAAACCATATCCTTAAGTACCTCATCTACCCGCTCCTTAAACACATCCAGGGATGGTGACTCCACCACCTCCCTGGGCAGCCTGTGCCAGCTTCTGACGACCCTCTCAGTAAAGAACTTCCTCCTTCTCTCTAACCTGAACCTCCCTTGGCACAGCTTGGTGCCGTTTCCCCTTGTTCTATCCCCCATCACCTGGGAGAAGAGCCCAGCACCCACCTCTCCACAACCTCCCTTGAGGCAGTTGGAGGTGGTGCTGAGGTCTCCCCTCAGCCTTCTCTTCTCCAGGCTAAACAAGCCCAGTTCCCTCAGCCGCTCCTCATAAGGCTTGTTCTCCAGTTTGAGTTACTTATCATGTGCTTAGTATTTCTTGGTTTATTTTCTGTCACTTTTTTTGCTTATATCTCTATATCTATATATCGGCTATCTCGACATGCTGTTATTTTGACATCTCTTGTTTCCTATAGCTTTCTCTCCCCATTCTTTTGAAATCCTTTGCTATTAAAAAGTTACCTTTCCAGTCTGTTGATCCCACCTTGTTCAGGGAGGTGGTTCCTGCCTGAACACCCCTTCCCTGCAAGGGAGAGGCAATTAGGTCAGGCCTGATCCCTGTGGGTGTGCTCGGAGGTTAATCTTTTGCTCTCCCAACAGGACTAGAGGCACTTTGGGATGTCTTTTCATCTCCCAGGGGCCTCGTTTGGAGAAGCACAGCTGAGCGCTGGTGGTGGTGGTGGCCAGGGCATCTAAACCCAACTGTAATCTCTCCAGCTCCCAGCTGAAGCGCTTTGAGTCAGTGTTGTTTCCTGTGCTGCTGCTGCTTCTGGACTTCTGGAAAAATACAGACTCCAGCCTCGTCTGGCTTTCAGGTTGCGCTGTTTAAGTCATGGCCAGTTACAAATCTGTGCCAAAACCCGTAACTCAGACATAGGTTTCCATCTATGCTCTCCTTGGACAGCCTCTACAAGTGGTTTTAGGCAAGGCAGCGAATTACTGTCCCAGTTTCACTGGAGTAGAATCATAGAATTAATTTTCTATTCAGGAAAGCTGCGTTTCTAAAAAGACTTCAGCACTTGTTTTCAGTGGGAGCAAAGAGCTGAGACACTTTGTTATAGTGCTCAGATGGGGCTGGTATGTGGTGGTCAAGGTCTTTAGTGGTCTTGAGTTAAACGGGTGTAGAGGCTGGGGGGAGCAAGTTGACCCTAAGCTGGTCAATGAAATTATTCCATACCATAAATGTCATGCTTACTGTATATTTGAGGAGTTTGCTGGGGGCAACCCTCTTTCCTCAGTGGTCTATAGCCCCTCATTCTGCTTTGAAGGCCTGCTCCCCCACTCGTTGTGACCATCACAGCTTGCGGTTGTGACCATCACAGCTTGTGACCACTACATGGGCTGAGCATAGCTGCGTATTTTATATTAGTACTGTTATTAAGTAGGGGTTTTTTCTTCTTTTATTAAATCTGCTGCTATTTCAACCCATAGGTTTCTTTTCATTTTCCTGATTCCCCTCCCTGTGTGGGGTGAAATCATCAGGTGATGGAACAACTGCCTAAGCCACACCAACCTCATGTTGCCCAGACACGTGCGCTGCAGCTTAGAGTTGGGCCATGAGGATTTTATTTTTCTCAAGGGTTTTCAAGAGAAGTTCTGGCATACTTGCTTTTTTTTAAATTTATTTTTTTTTTCCCTCCTGGGCTGATGTTGATCCTGCAGGGTGCAAATAGCCCTTAAAAATGAAAAGACCTCACCTATCTGAAACCAGGTATTTTAGATAAACTTGCAGCTGTACGCACCCACAAAAGATAAGTGGCGTGCAGGGCCCATATTAATGCCCCTAATGATATGCCCTGCCTTGAACTTGTACTTTGGTCACACTGCTTGTACACTTTGATATCTTAAAAGTCCATTAAGAGAAATTCCTTGTAATCCAGGTTACTGTTTATTAATTTACCATTGTCGTGAGCGGGGTGACTACTGATTATCTCTGCTTTTGCTCTGAATCACAGCTGTAGGAAGTGAGAAATAGTTCCTTAATGGTCTCATAGCTTAATCATTTCTAAGTGAAAACTTACTTGGAGTGTATCATTAACAAAAGGAGAGATGCAAAAATAGCTTGGTCGAGGTGTTTGGCGTGGATGTGCGTCATGAAATGGGATGCTGGCAAGTCAGGATTTTGCCTGTAGGGCTGGTAGCTTGTTGCTAGCATCGCCTCCTGTCTAAGAGCGGTCCTTTTTTGCTTACTTACAGCTTGGCTCTCTTACAACTATGTGTGTCGAAAGTTTTATCTCCTGAGCGGGTGCCAAAATGTGTTGGCCTGTTTGGAGAGCAGAGCTTGAGAAAGGAGCTGGCTTGCTAAAATTTCGTAATTGTTTTTTTTAACATGGTTTCTCTTTAGATGCAGCGCTTTGGGATTTGTTGAGATGAGCTTTTTTTGTGCATCTTTGGTAAACAACCATTTGTACCTACATTTCCAAGATCTTCTGACCTTGAGGTCTTTGCAAGCCTCTCTCTGGCAGAACAAAATGTTTTCTTTGATATCAAACCATTTTTCAGCTTTCCATTGAGGTGCAAAAAAGAGTGTGTCGGGCAGGAGGTCATTTTTCAGGCCTGCCCAGCCCTTCTGATGGGAAGATTTGCTTGTGCTGCCAGCGGGTGTGGGAAGAGGGGAGAAAAACCTCTTATTTTAGAGGAGGTGACGGCTGCTACAGACAGCAGAGTTGTGTGGTTTCCTCTGCCAGTGACCTTGGGCACAATGCTGGGCGAGTCACCTCAGCCATTGCTGGGGCAGCTCATTGCATCTGCCCCTACCTTTGCAAAGCTGGTCTGAAACCATCGGGGTAGATGTGAGAAGCGTTGGGCTCTTGGAGGTCCAGGGGTGTTGCTCTTCGAACATGTGTCATTTTAATAGGGGTTAACTATTGTGGGAGCTCCACTCTTCTACTGCCGTTTGCCTTACTCTGCTACTCTTCTGTGGCTGTAAAATTAGGAATGATGCCACTCTCAGAGAGATACTGGGAGTTTGCATAAACTTTTGAGGGACCAAGTAACAATAATTCCCAAAAAAAAAGTGTCACTGTCCTTCAGCCAGCCTTTGAGTAGCGTGTGATGGCTAAGACCTGCATCTACACCTGCTTTAGGGAGGGCAATGCTGAATACCCACTTGTTCAAAAGGAGTACGATGTTCTTGGTGCTGATTTAGGCAAGGATCTAGGTAACCCCATGTGTGCTCACATAATTAAAAGCCTGTCTTGTGGCTTGTATGGGTCAGACGCACAGGTCGATGGGGCAGGAAACCTTCATCCAGGCACCTCCCAACTTGAGGCCTCAACTTGGATGTGACTCATGCAGCTTGTTGTGGAGGGTGGCACGGTCAGTGGTATGACTGAAATCAACCCTGCCTTCAGCCAGCAGACATACCAAGGGGACTGAGGGGGTACTGAGTGAGGGAAGGGTCTGTTTGGCCCTGTCATTTCCATCAGCAGCCGACTGATGGAAAGTCGGGAAGAGTTTGTGGCTGGGATGCTGCAGTGCATTGTCCCCACTTCCATTGATTTATGACTTGAGATACCAGAGGCCATGCCTTTCTTCATGATAGTCCTTGATGAACTTTCCTTCCATGAATTCATCTTAATGATTTTTTCCAGCCAAGTGAACTTTTGGCCGGCCCAGCGGAGTTCCCCTGTGTAACCATGTCCTGTGTGCTGGTTCTGGCCGAGTTTACCCGTGGTCCTTCCTGCTGCTGCTTTAGCACTTTGCAAACCTTAAGAAAACCACTGATGTGGAAAAAGATCTCCTGTTGCCTGCTGGCAACCACTGACCAAAGTCAAGCATGTGGGATTCAAGACACCATATTCAAGACTGCACGTCCGTCCTGAACACCAAATGAGGCAGGAAGAGGCAGTGTGTGGCCACAATGCCGAGCCCCTACCAACTGGGCTTGTGTCCAGCTTTATTCTTTCAGCAGGCTGCTATGATCTCCTGCAGAGGAAAAGTGAGGCAAGAGGATTAGTTCTTTTATGGGGAAAAAAAAAATAATATATATATGTATGTATGTATGTATTAAAACTGGAAAAGTAGCTCCTCTGTAGTTCCCACTGCTTATGAAACTGCTAGAGCTTCTCAAAAGGTGAAGGATTTCTTTCCTGAGAGGGATATGATTAAATACAGGTATCTTGTCCCCTTATCATTTAAAGCCAAGATGAGCTCGGTTCAACCTGTGCTAGGTTGGAGGGTGGATGAGATTCTGAAGGAGATGGAGCAGGTGTCCCACCTGCCTTCTCGTCGCCGTGGTTAAATGTTAACCTCCAGGTTTTCAACTGAGTTAATAGGGACACAAAACTGCTGAATGTGGCCTACTGGGGTTTGTGTTGGAGTAATGCCGCTTCTGTTTTTAAAGGTACTTTAATGATGGTCCTGGTTTGCTGAACTGATTTCTGGAGCTCTTGAAGGGAGCTTTGATGAAATGGGATATCACACTGACACGTTGGCTCCTGGTGTTCACTGGGTAAGCTGGTCCCATGCTGCTTCTCAGAACTGCAGAGCTTGTGGTTTTGGATGTATCTTACAACTGGACAGAACTTAGCTCAGCTGACAATCTTCTGACACTATACTGCAAGGTTTTCTTTGCATGGTGTTTGGTGCAGGAGTCCTGTCTGTCTGTCTGGCTTGTTTTAAGGGGTAGGGTGCCAGCCATGCCACAGTAAGAGACCTGACACGTACAGTGGCTTATTTACCATAGAGAGCTACAACCCCTCAATTAAATTCCAAAATCTCGTGTTAAATTTTAAAAAAGCATTACACATAAATACAACTCCTATCTGATTTTTTTTTTTTTAGTACTGAAATTAATGTGTAGTCAAAATATGTACCCTTGTCTTCCTTTCCTCTTGTCCCTGAAGTCCGAGGGACTGATACTCAGTTTACCGTTTCCATAACCTGATATTTTTCTCCAAAAGAAGACACAGCAGCATGGCCGTGTGTTCTGGGTAGTTTTTCCTGGTAGGGCAGCGGTGCTGTGCTGCTCTGTTTTGGTGCAGCATTTCTCACGGGGATGCCATTGCACCATGCACAGCAGTTCTGCTGTCTGTCAGTCACAGCTCTGTGCACCCCCTTTGCTGGCCAAGGTCAGCGGGCTACACCATCTCTGGGTGTTTTACCCAGTCGCCCACCTCCTGGTCACATCATTCCCTTCTTTTTGGTTTTCTCAGAAGTTAAATAAATACGCTTGGCCGCTTTCTATAAGTGTTCAATCCCAAAACTTACCCATACTGCAAAGAGAACGTCATTTGTGGTCCCTCTTTTCGCAGGATAACCAGTTTTTGCATTGAGGGTGGTCCTGCGGTCTTGGCGTGATCCATAGCAGCCTTGCAGCAGACCCCAGGCGGCGAAGCGAAGCAAAGCAGTTCTCCTTTTGCAATGTCATACGTGTTGTTTGCAAAATAAGCATGAGCCAAACTGCTTAAATGAGTTCATTTAGGGGAGGTAATTTAGCAGAAATGCACTGAGTATAAAAATAGGGTCAACCATGGCAGGATTTCTTGTTTAAATTGTTATTTTTGTCAGCATCTGACGAGAAGCATTGTTTGTCAAATATTTGTTGCCATGCAGCTGTCCCTTGTGATTTCTGGAATGAAGATGGGAAGTTTTTTTTTGTTTTATAACATCTGTCCTGGCCTTGCGAATTCATCCCGACAATACAGAAGCGCACGGATGACTCACTGGTTTTCGTGTGTTGAGGAAATTATAGTGACATCATCTAATTCAGAGATGAAGAAACCCTTCCAGCTCTGGGTGCCTTCAGAGAGACGGATTTTAATTCCCAACCTGGTGCTTTCAAGCCACACGGTCTAGAAATCAGTCTGATTTGCAAGGTGGCTGGAACGCGAGCCTGGTTTTGTTGGGTCCTTTTTTGCCGGGGTTGTCTAAAACTTGATTGTGGAACCCAAAACATACAAGTTTACACCGAGAGAAAAAATCTTTTGGCTGCCATCAGAAATAAGGTCTTGCTAAGAGCTCAAAAATTCCTGCGGGCTAAGGAAAAAAACCACTTTAGCTAACATCACCTTGAAAACCTTGTGTGTTAGCACTGTTTGGCATCTCCAGCCGTCTGTCTCCAAGCTGAAAGACCGCTTGTTTCTGTCAGCTGGGATGTGTCTGCTGGTCTCCTGAAGATCTGTGTTACGTTCCTGGCAGGGGACAGGGGCCGAGGAAGCGATGCCAGAAGGAACAAGCGTCAAAGGTGGTGGCGGATGCCAAGGAGGGAGTGAGATCTGCTGTGGTTTATTCGGAGTGGTGAATGAAGAAAGAGAGCCCAGTTCAGCATCCTGCCTGCTGCGAGGGAATGCTGGCGACCCCAGCCCTGCCACCTCTGGAGGGTGTTTGGAGGAGCGTCACTGTCTTACTCAGCGAAGTCTAAAAAGAAAACACAACGTTATTTCTGCTTACCTATAGGTGGGGGGAAAGGAGATGAGTGCAGGCAAGAGGGGGGATGACAGCGTGGGAAGCAGGAAGGTGAGCGATAGTGCAATGTGTTGG
The DNA here is from genome assembly GCF_000695765.1 of Mesitornis unicolor. Classification (NCBI taxonomy): domain Eukaryota; kingdom Metazoa; phylum Chordata; class Aves; order Mesitornithiformes; family Mesitornithidae; genus Mesitornis; species Mesitornis unicolor. The sequence continues at coordinate 22,643 of NW_010176869.1, read as the reverse complement.
GTGCTTGAGAAGTCCCACTGCCCCACCAGGACCTCCCGGGAGGCGAAACGGACAAAATTTCCAGGGTAACTCCATCTTGGAGGGGTGGGTTTCTCTGGGAAATAGTGAAACTGTTTTTGAAGCATTTCCTGCCTCAGTGCGGTAAATGAATCCAGAGTCAAGTTTGGGAAACGTCTATAGATTTAGGGTTACAAGAGCTAAATCAGGACTTCAGGGACTCCAGGGTTTTTTCCATAATTCTTCAGTATGGTCATAGTCAAATCTTTGCTTCCTCAAGAAAAACCCTCCTCTGCCCTCTCTCTTTCCTCCTTTTCCTAAGTCCCATAAACTTAATTTTTCTGCATCAAATTCAACTGATAGGATGACAGATACTTTGGTTTGGTTTGGTTTGGTTTTGTTGTGTAAGATGGCAGGATTTGGGAGGGGATTTTAAACAGTAAGTCTGATCAGTCTTTGGAGTCTTAAGCCATTGACTTCAAACTTAAAAGCTTGCTTGACCACTATCATTTTAAACATCTATTTTACCATTTCCAAATACAATCAGCTGAAAACATTTTGAGAGCCTCTTTTTTTTGTTTTTCCTCCTGGAGAGAGGTCCAGGCAGCAGCACCAAAATAGAGCGTGTGTATTAAATGCTTGACTGGAAAAAAGAATGAATCATATTCCAAGTGCTGTGAGATAGCCCTATAAATAAAACCACAGCTGGGGGAGGCCTGACCCTACCCGCGCTGTTGGGTCAGGATTTCCCTGGGGCCGAGAGCGCTGCCAGGCGCCAGCTGGATGCTGACTGTGTTCCTACGAGGTGGCTTTTCTGCTAAGTGAGCCGGACGCGTGACTAACGTGCCCTTAATAGCACCGCGCTACGAGGGTGTTTCTCAGCTAGCATCGTTCCCGGGCTGGTCTGTGCTGTGTTCAGGAGGGAGTCCCTCTCTGGAGCGGGACATTGCTTCACCCTGCCACAAGCTGTGGCTCTTGGACCGCCTCCAGCAGCCTGCCTGTGCCAGCCACAGCAGGCAGAGGCACTCCCGCAGCGGCTGAGAGGAACTGAGGGCATGATAAGGACATTGGTTTAGACCTTTTTGGCCTTTGCGATGACCAACACCACTTTCTCATGGCAAATCTTTCCTCTTGCAACATTGGGGAGCTCTGCCTTTTGTGGGTGGCTGAGCAAGGACTGGCCCAAGGTTGCTGTATGCACCTAGGGGATCTCCTGAATGTCCTGCTCGGCTCCTGTCTCTTCTCCTCAGCTATGGTTCTTGCCCTGGTCTCATTCGTCGTGCAGCTGTGGAGATGCTGGCTAAAGAAGTGGACAGGCAGGGGCAGGAGGAGATGCTACCTTGTGTCCTAAGGTCCAGAGTTGATACATACTTGAATTTCTAGTGGAAGATGGCAAATCGTCCACGTAATTCACTGGGGCAACACTAAATGTTGTTTGTGTAGTGCATTTTCTATTAATCATGCAGTGGTTCTGCTCCTAACAAGTGTCAGCCATGGCTGGGAGAGGTCCACCAGATGTGATGCATTTAACTCTCGGGTGAGAGAAGATGCTCCTTGGTAACATCTCTCCTGGGGGTGTTCAGTTTATGTGGGCAAGCACAGCTGCCTCCCTTTCAGGGCTAAACACTTAGAGAAGAACTCCAGTTACTTTTTCAAATGCCACGAATTGAGCAGCTGTAGCTCTCAGAGCAGAGGCCACTGATTGTTCCTGATTTCCAACAGGTTTGTGCTATGGTGGACTCTCTTGTCTCAGAGGTCCCATCTCTGATGATGGTCCCATCTCTTTATTCAGGGGAAGCACTAAGGAAAAGCTTCCTGCCTGTGACCTGCTTTCGCAAAGCATCTTGTCCCACCAGGGTCATGGCCAAAAAAGTGTATTCCTTCTGGAAGCCAAGCCAGGAGACACTTGGCAGGTGGCTCCATAAAGCCTGGTCTTAAAGACACCTGAGATCTTGGTGTCTCAGTTTGTCAACTTCATGGAAAGGTTCAGTAGGAGGGAAGAAGAAAACCAGAGCTAGCATTTGGCATCTTGGTCTGCTGCAGCCTCGGCACAGGGTTTGGAGCAAGTCTTTTTCTCATTTCCTGGATGAGGTAAGCCAGGGTGGGCTGAGGAATGAGATCATGCAGATGTAGCCAAACAGCAGATTTCTAAGGAGAAGAGAGAGTGTGGCAACATCCTGCTTAACCATCTGGCTGGCAGAGACTGCATGGCTCTTTGGAGATGCTTCCAGGTCATTTATTGCCTTGCTTGGAGCCTTGTTTGGGGCTGAAGTATAGGTAAGAAGTTTCTCTCCCAAACCTCACTTCCTTGATCTACACTATTGCAAGAAACGCTTACCAGTGTTCTTAAATTGTCCCGGCTACGGGGCCCAGCATTCGAGTGTGAGTATGTGGCAATGATGAATGGATTATCTCTTTTAAATGGGCTTGGGTTATGATAACAAGGTTAAAGCCATGAGAATAAAATCAATAGGACAGCCCCACACCTGGTTAAAGAGACATTATCGTAGTTCATCTCCTGCAGGACAGATCCAGCAGATCAACATTTTGTAAAAGCAAGTGCGCGGCAGTTCCTACTGATGCAGAGGGTGTGGAAGAGAGATTTGAAGCGTGCGGGTTTATTCCTCCATGCAGAAATATCAGCCTTGTCTGCTGTGGTTTGCAAGCAAATTACGAAATACCTGCTTTGTGTTTTACGGAGTGCTGCACTTGAGGAGCGTTGGATCCCCAGGCAGGCGTTACACTGCAGCCGGGGAGGTTTCGCTGCAGAGCTGAGTGGTGGCAGACTATTGGGAAAGGTGAGTTTGGGCACTCGTGCTTTGCTTCGGGTCCTCAGCAAGGCGACGTGTAACTCCAGAGCTCAAACAGAAGTAAACGCCACAGAAACACCCCTGTGCATCTTGAGAGAAGGGATCTTTTCTGGCTGCTGGGTCTTCAGTGTGCGCTCATTTAGTCTTGCTGCCGAAGCCTGAACCCCTGGGGATGGGAGAAAATTAAACCATGGTGGTGCTGTCTCACCTTTGCAAGCTCAGAATGTTCAGACAGACCTTTGACAGCCCACTGCAAAAGAAACAAAACACAAAAACCGGATCTTGAGCTACTTTTGTTTTCTGAGTTATCAGGACGTACTGGGCTCACTCACTTTTCAGGGTCAGGTCTAGAGAGGTTTTGGTTTTTTTGTTTCTGTTTTTCTGTGGTATGTGGGCTCTGTGTTTCAGACAGCATCTCATCCATCCCCTACATTCTAAATCCCGAGATAATAGATTTTATCCTCAGAAACAAATGTGGAAGGGCAGAAGGTGATGTCAGGGACCTGCTCTAGTGGCTGCATCGATGAAAATGGGCAGTGAGAGTCCTGGAGTGAGAAGATGTCTCTGGAAGTGGCTGAGAGAACACCTCTGAATACCATTTTTAGCCCAGATTTCCCATCAAGTCCAGCTCTGGAGGCCTTGCTTCTCCCTCCCAGAGCTTCTCCCAGTGCAATCTCACAGTCATGGCACCGACGTTGAGGGTTGCTGAGACTTAACCTTGGAGGCAAGATTTATGACCATTATTATGATTGTTTTGGACGCAGCTGCTCTTACCAGTACATTAAAATATTCTGGAGTGGGGTAGCTGTTCAGTGTGCCCACAAGCGATTGCAGATGGCAAATTTGCAGTCGTGAAGAGGCTAATTTTAGAGCTTTTTGCTAAAATTTCATGGAAAATAGGCATGAAATTCTGCGTATAGTTATAAATTGCTGTGGTAGGAGACTGGGATGCTGGCCTCTCCAAAATACAATAATAAAAGCAGGTGAGGAGAGGAGTGTATTTTTTCTCTTCTGTTACAGAGTAATTTTCACCCAGATTCTTTTTCTTGGCCAAGTGAAAAATGATTGGTTCCCTGCTGTGACTTCAGATATAGAAATATTTATACAGCGAGATAGAAATAATGGGAAAACCCAGACCTGCTCTTGTGCTGATAAGAAACGGATAAACCTACGGTCAGGAAGAATCGGGCTGGGGAGAAAATATTGATGTCCTCTCTCCCTCTTGAGACTTTTCCTTTGGCTGCCTCGGTTGGAAACCGAGGTCGAGAGAGGTTCTCCTCCCCCTCTACTCTGCCCTGGTGAGACCACATCTGGAATATTGTGTCCAGTTCTGGGCCCCTCAGTTCAAGAAGGACAGGAACTGCTGGAGAGAGTCCAGCGTAGGGCTACAAAGATGATGGAGGGAGTGGAGCATCTCCCTTATGAGGAGCGGCTGAGGGAGCTGGGGCTCTTTAGTTTGCAGAAGAGGAGACTGAGGGGAGACCTCATTCATGGTTATAAATATTTAAAGGGTGAGTGTCACGAGGATGGAGCCAGGCTCTTCTCAGTGACAAACAATGATAGGACAAGGGGTAGCGGACACAAACTGGAACACAGGAGGTTCCACTTCAATTGGAGAAGAAACTTCTTCTCAGTGAGGGTGACAGAGCCCTGGCCCAGGCTGCCCAGAGAGGTTGTGGAGTCTCCTTCTCTGCAGACATTCAAAACCCGCCTGGACGCCTTCCTGTGTAACCTCATCTGGGTGTTCCTGCTCCGGCAGGGGGACTGGACTGGATGAGCTTTGGAGGTCCCTTCCAATCCCTAACGTTCTGTGATTCTGTGATTCTGTGAAACGTAATCCACGCAATTAATGACGTCTTGCGGATATTTCATGTGCAAAAAGCCTCTGTGGAAGCACTGTTGCTGGGGCTGCAGGGCACAGCCAGGCTGTTTGAGTCTGCTGCTCTCCCTGCAGCAGGTTGACATTAGGAAACACCAAAATTCAGGCCTTTGGCTCAGCATCGTGCTGGTTCCTTATTTGCAGCAGCGAGTGCACGCGTACACGTGCGGTGTTGTTTTCTCTGCCTCCCATCCCACCACCTTTCACAGCTGGCCCCCGTTTTTGCTCAGCTCAGCCCTGCCGTGTTGCCGTTTCTTGCCCCAGCCGCAGTTATTAGCAGCCACGTTGTGTTAAACATGGCAAGTAAATTAGCACCTTAAGTTGCTTTTGTTTTGCAAGCAAGATTAAAATAATAGGCAAGTCTGCCGGTGTTTTCAAATGCCGGAGAGACAGGGAGTGTGCTGCCTGTACCTCTGCATCGCCTCCCTGTCCTCCCCTGCCCGCCTGCGGGTGTATCAGTCACCTGGCAGCACTTCTGTGGCACAGCGAGCCTTCTTTGGGTGCAAAGGCATTGCCACCAGAAGGGCTCTGAGCAGCGGCAATTGCTCCATTCAGAAAATGAGCCTGCGCTGTTCAGACAGAAATCCAATTGACGCCAAAGGCAACTGTTTTCTTTGTGGTTTTCTCTTCTGGACCAAATTGTCGAAGTTTGCTGCGGTGGCTCGTGCAGATTTTTAGTGCATTTTTGTTTCTCTCCTTTACGTTAGTCTCAGCTGAGATTTTCGTTTGTGCGGGGAGCAAGGAGATAACGGAAGTGTTCTGTTTTGCTTTGTTTTCATCAGGCATCAACCAATGTGGTTTACCAAGCCCATCACGTCAGCAGGAGTAAGAGAGGACAAGTTGTCGGTACCAGGGCTGGATTTCGAGGCTGCACTGTTTGGCTAACAGGTATTTTTGTCTGGGCGTGAAAGCGTGGCTTCACATGGGAAACTCTCTTGCGTACATGAGCATGGCTCGGAGGTGGGGATTTGGGATCTGCAGGAACCGCCGGTGTTCCTTGCGAACTGGGGATTGCAAAACGTTCACACGTGGGAAGCACCGACACGCGATGCTGGCGCAGCACGATATTCTCCTTGGCAGCTGCTGCCTGTAACTAACGCTTTTATGAATTTCGCCGCTGTTATTGGGCTCCTTTGAACACGTCAGAAGCCCTAAGGTTTTGCACTTGTTGTTCCCAAGTGTGTGGCTGAGGAAGCCTCGGCTCAGCTCCAGCCAGCCCTTAGCAGTGAAACGTGCCCGGGGTTGTCCAAAACAGCATGCAGATGTTTTCATTCTGGGTCGGTGGAAAGTTTATCGGAACACCTAGGTTTACTGGGCTTCAAGTGACTTTGTGAGCAGCGCAAGGCGGTCGTCTCGTCTGAAGAATAAGTACTCCCAGGCAGCGAGTTGCCCTGGGAGCGATTCCTTGCACAGTTGTCGCGGGTTTCTTCTATTAGCTCTCATTTTGTACACCTTCCAATGTGTTGCCCTTCTCTTCTGCTTTGAAAGATAAACTCATTGTTTGGGGATTAGAAATGACAACTGCATTTATTTTGCTGCACTAATGTTTACATGACTGTCTTTTGCTGCTTGTCCCGTTGTTTCTTTGCTTCTTAAATATTGGTATTTTCTTTGACTGCCGGAAGATGTTGAAAGACATACTTGGAAGGGTTTGTAGAGTCAATCTGATTTGCCTTCATATCAGCATATGTGCTAGATGTTGGATTAAAACACATTTCCGTTTTGTTCTCCTCTTTAAGTTTGAGAAGGCGGCCAATGTCTAAGCTGCGTTAATATCATTTCTGAAGCCAAAAAACATAGCCAAGGCAATTTATTTCTTTTTCGAAGATCCTGTGTCTGAAAGGTTTGAGCTTCTCCGGCTGATGCTTATTCTTTGAAATAGGCAGTGTTCTCCTAACTTCCTATCAGTTTCATTTTAAGACGCTACATGGAAGGACATTTCATTGCATGGACTACATGGATTAAATGGCAGGGCATTTGAATGCCCCACTTTGCCAGATCAGGGGAGCTATCAGTTCGTCTGCTGTGCCACAGAAACTGAAGGCACAGCCGGCAGGATTCATCTCTGCCCCGCCAGGTTTCCTCTCTGGCACAAACACGGCTGTTCTGCATCAGACCAAACCTCCACCTTGCCCAGGGTCTTGTCTCCAGGAGCGGTCAGTTGTAGGTGTCATGCAGAGGGTATAAGAACAGGTGAGCAGATGATGCTGTCCCCATAGGAGACTCTCCAAGGCAAAGTGCTTCCCGAGACAGGTGCGGTGTTTGGAGGTGTTACCTCTCCTAAGTCAAGGTCCTCTCCCATCTAAAGGAGTTTTCAGCACGTGCATCCTCACCTAAGGGACTGGAGGAGTTTGAAGCTCCAGGTGCATTTGCCACTTGCTGACACAGCCAGCAGCAAGTACTGTGTGTGCAAGAGAATGGGAAGCAACCAGCTTGTTTTGGATTGTTGTCTTTCTGGCTAAATCCAGGAGACACAGGCAGCTGGAGATCCACTGCTCGTTTACACAGCCGTCCTCTTCCTGCTTGCACGGATCTGTGAGTGCTGCTCTGCAGAGGGAGGTGTCCGTGGATGCAGATGAGCAATTGCTCCTGCTGGAGCCTGTCCCACCCCACACAGCTGCAGCAAGAGCCTCTCCTTGGGTTCAGTCTGGGAGAGCAGTTGGCTGTTCATAGAGGGGACAAGAGGAGGAAGAGGAAGATGCTGAGAGACTTACAGGCAGCAGCATCCTTTCAAGCTTCCCCTACTTACTGGGACCTGTCTGTCCCACCATGGCCCAGCAAGAGGCACTTTTGCAACACTGCAGGGTTGAACCCCTCCATATGTTGACATGTAGCAGCTTTTCTCATGGCACTGATGCCACCCCTTTGATAAGAAGGATTGGCCAAGGCCCTGTGGTAGTAACTGTGTGCTAAAAAAATGAATCCAACTTCCCTATCTCGTTCCTTCCTAAAGCAACTTCAGACAGAAGGAGTTTTGTTGCCAGTTTCCCAGGAGTTATGATGTTTCCCTGCCATTTTCATTCTGTTGACCTCAAACCTGACCTTCGTTTTTCTGTCTCCAACAGGCCTTTCTGGAGCTGGCAAGACAACCATTGGCTTTGCGCTGGAAGAGTACTTGGTCTCCCATGGCATCCCCTGCTATTCCCTGGATGGTGATAACGTTCGGCATGGCTTGAATAAAAACCTGGGTTTCTCAGCTGGGGACCGTGAGGAGAACATCCGCCGCATTGCAGAGGTGGCCAGGCTGTTTGCTGATGCGGGGCTCGTCTGCATAACGAGTTTCATTTCTCCTTTCACAAAGGTAAACTCACTGCGTATTCTGCTCTTTTCTGGGCAGCCTTGATCTCATGATTGCTCTTAGGAAAGAGATATTTACATAGGAGGCTTCCTATATATGCCATCAGATGCTCCTTTTAACTTCTTCGCTATTCTGTTGTAAAATACCACCGGTACACAGAAACACACGCGATCAGTACACATTTCTGGAAGGCAGCGACCTCTTTGAATATATTCAGTGTTACAAATTGATTAAAAGCTAAGAGAATTTTAAAAGCTCCCTACGGAGGCTCCTGCTATTAACTTGTTAGAAGGCAGAAAAGAGGTGATAGCCTACCCTAGTGTTATCACTACTCTGTTTGAAGAAGTATTGATTGTGTTTTAATGCTTCCTGAGAATACCAAGTAGCTGCTGTTATCAAGCCAATGCAAGCAGTTCCTTTTTCTGACAGAGGGCAGATAATTATTCATATTGTAAAGTTCTGCTGTCCTGCCCAAAGAGGAGATCTTGATGTTTCGGATGGAAAAAGCTGAAAACAGATTGAAGTTGTAGATACTTCTTTTTTAAAGTGTCTTTGAAGAAAACAGAAAAGGAGGTTGAAAACCCTCATTAGAATTAGTGCAAATTTAATAAATCTATACCAGAGATCAATTTACCTGTGTCAAATTCCAGATCATGTAGTAGGAAGGTGCTTGCTGCAATTCAGATGTGTATGATTTTCATGTCTTTCTTTTAACAGGATCGTGAAAATGCACGGAAAATTCATGAGGCAGCTGGACTTCCTTTCTTTGAAATCTTTGTAGATGCTCCTCTAAATATCTGCGAAAGCAGAGATGTGAAGGGCCTGTACAAAAAGGCAAGAGCTGGAGAGATAAAAGGTATGGAAAAGCGAGCTCTTATTTTTTTGCCTTTTGGCTTCTGCAGTGTCGGATAGCTTGCCATTATGGCTCTGCACATAGAGGTGGGTTACTGAAGGCTCTTTGTAGTGCACAAGAGTAT
>NW_010176869.1:0-13651 GCF_000695765.1 Mesitornis unicolor | reverse complement strand
CTTTCCCTAACCTTGCTGTCACATTTCAACCCAGTATGGTTAAATGCTCACTGGCACTGAGTGTTACATTCAATAAATTTAGTTTGGGCTTAATTGTCCGTAGGGTTCACAGGGATTGACTCCGAGTACGAGAAGCCCGAATCTCCTGAACTGGTGCTGAAAACGAATGTTTCGTCGGTGTCCGAATGTATCCAGCGCGTTGTGGAGCTCCTCCAAACACAGGTAGGTCATTTTAATGTGCTTTTGGATACTGACCTTTTGGTGTGCCTTTAAAAACCAGCATGTTACAACCGCTGTCTTGTCTCTGTCTTTCAGAACATCGTGCCCCATGGCTCAATTAAGGATGTTCTTGAGCTGTTTGTGCCTGAAAATAAACTCAACAGTGTCCGAGCTGAAGCAGAGATGCTGCCGTCCGTGGAGATCACTAAGGTATCTTCATGCAACGGGTACTGGGCTAGGCTTCGGTCACTTTTTGAAGGGGAGAAGCTTTGATGGAGATTTTGCTAAAGGGGGCTCTGTTCCTATGTTGACTGTGTCCTTTTGTGGCTGTGGTTTATGGCGAGCCGAAATGTGGTCTTGATCCTCAGCCATTTTCTGCCGTGCCTCCACCTTGTGCTGTAGCAAGCCAAGGCCATCAGTCTCCTTTGTCGTGTTAGTACAGCCCTGCAAGCAGTTGTGCTGTGAAAATACACGAGTCTGGCTTATAAAAAACCACTCTCCCCCTTTCTCCCCCTTTATGAACGCCTTATATTTGAAGAAAAGCAAATGAGAGCAATGTTGCAGCAGAAGGGAAGGAAAAGCAGCCTGGAAAAGCGACCTGGTGACAGGAGTGCCGTTTGGGTTTGTTTTGCAGCTGGATCTGCAGTGGGTGCAGGTGCTGAGCGAAGGCTGGGCCACCCCGCTGACCGGCTTCATGCGCGAGGCGGAGTACTTGCAAGTGATCCATTTTGGCACCCTGCTGAATGGTACGGATCCCCACGCTTTGCGTTAACACCGGCCTCCAAGCCGCTGCGGGACGTGATGCTTAACGTCGCCGTGTCTTGGCAGGCGGCCGTGTGGAACAGCTTAATGATTTGGCTGCGTCGTCCTCCTCCTTCCCTCTCGTGTGTTAAATGCGAGGGCTTGTAGAGGACCACGAGGGCCGGGGAGCCATGCTCCTAAAGGCAGCAAAGGGGGCAAAAGGTGACAAAGTTTGCCGTGCTGTGGCCGAGTCCCTGGCTCGCAGCTTTGACATCTCACCCGGTGCCAAGTAAACATTTTGGCGGCCAATCTGTAGCTCTTTTCATGCTTGGTTATACCAGGGTAAATAAAGACTCAAACCCAAAGCCAAGCAAGCAGGGAGGCTGCCAGGCTGAATTTGAGGTGGGCAGAGAAGGCAGCTGTTCCTTAGAAACAAGAGCAGACCCTGAATTCACTTCCCTCCCCGTTTTCTTTTTTATCCATTACAAAAACTTGAAGTAAATCAGATTTACGTATTTATTATCAACATGTTTGAGGTGCTTCATCTCTGGAAAAGGCAAAGAGCACTCAGGCAGTGTTTGTCTTCAGCTGAGACCAGGCAGTAGGTATTTCTGTCCCATTTCTTAGCTGTAGATGCCGTTGCTGTGACTTCACATGCACACAGGGCGCTCTCTTTGGGTCTTGTAGCCCTGATAGCGATCTCTGTTCTCTAGTATTTGGGACCTTGGCGAGCGAGTTCCTTTGAGTCTCACCCTCCTAGAGGGTCCCATGGTTGCGCAGGGCAGTGACTTGCTGCTGCTGTTAGGATCTGGGCACCTTGCAGCAGATGCAAAGCTTAGCACTGCTTGCTTTGGACTGGAGGTCTCTGCTTTCAGACACATCGTAGTCTTTTACCCCCTGCCTCATGTGCAAAGTTTCCAAAAGTGCATGTCCCTGTTATCAGACCCTGGTCTGTGGCCTTTGAGCTGCCGTCGTGCGTGCCGAGGTGGCAGAGGCGCTCTGTAATGACCGCATTGCTCCACAGCTCCACGCTTTGAGCCGGAGGCTCATGTCTGGGAGCATCTGGTTTTGGGGTGTCCCCCGCAAACCTGTTGGCATCACTGGGTACAGCTCTTCTGGGGTCCACGGGCATATGTTCAGGATTGGTAGAGCTCCACAGGGTCAGGGACAAAGCCCAGGACACCTGCTTTTGGCAGGGACTGAACCCACCCAGAGCAAGATCTTTGCAGTAGAGGGCATCAGTATCAGTCCCCGGTCCACCTTGTCTCCGTGGAGGTCTCCAAACTTAGTATCTGTGTGGTCAGCCCCACAGGGTGACATCTAGGGAGGAAGGAGAACATCCCTGGTTTGCATGGATGAGCTTTAGGAAGCAGTGGAGGGTTTACACCCAAGGCTGGGGTGCAGCGTTGCCAGAAAGAGAGGTTTAAGGCCATTCTTTCCAAGGTCATTGGTCCAGCCCTTTTGCCCGGGGATGCAGGTGATGTTTTTGGCAGCCCCAGCTGTGCCTGGAAAGGCTGCAATCCATTTTGGTGGGTTTCTGCAAGTCAGTGCTCCTCTCGCCCGAACTTTGAGCAGGAAATCCCACCTCCATGGCCACCAGGAGGAAAGGTGGGTCAGTGCATCGGAGAGCAGCAGGAGCGCTCTGCCCTCTGCCTCTGTCGGGTGTCAGTGAAAGCGGAGGGGTCGTCCATCGCTCCCAGCCAGTGCCACCTCTTTTGGATGGGTGGGCGCTGGAGGTGCTGGGGCAGCTTGGTGGAGGACACCCGCGGTCAGGCGGGGCTCCACGGAGGTTTAAAATGAGCGGCTTTTGTTCTTGAGGAGGCTGCTGGAAGTGGTGCCCGCGAGTGTTAATTATCTTAATTGTGTTTGTGTTCTCCCAGGAAGGAATCGCTCTGTAGCTGGTATGTATACAACTGTTCTTAGGTCGTACAGAAATTACTCCAATGTAGATTATTTTTTTCTTTTTCCCTGCCGTAATTTTTGGAGATCTAAAAAAAAAAAATAAAATAAGACAGAAAATTATTAACACAAGACACAACCACAGCCTATTTATGATTCAGCCGGTTCCGAAGTGGCACGACACACCCTGTGTCCTACTGACCGGTCTTCACAGAAATCCCAGTTGTGTAATTCTGTAATTACCTTTGCTGGAGTCTTTGTTTTTTTTTTAACTCTGCATCTTGCATCTGGAAATGGAGCATGGAGATCCTCAGCTTCAGCATCATTTGTTGGTTTTGTAATTCGGCTTCTCCCATGCTGACTTCCATGACTGATCACTGGTTAATATCATTTAAATGTATGGAGTCGATATTAATTGAATCTCATGTGACTGCAGTGATGGTGATTCATGAAGAGGCTTGAAAATTGCTGATTGGCAGTTGAATGATACCTAGGCATGAATAAAAATATGTTAATGGAGATTTTTAAAAAATCTATATCATAATCAAAATCCTCAAGACTTGCAAGGGTCTAAAATTATGTCACAGAATCACAGAATCGCTCGGTTGGAAAAGCCCTCTGAGATCATCACGTCCAACCGTTCCTGTCTACCCCCTAAACCATATCCTTAAGTACCTCATCTACCCGCTCTTTAAACACATCCAGGGATGGTGACTCCACCACCTCCCTGGGCAGCCTGTTCCAGCTTCTGACGACCCTCTCAGTAAAGAACTTCCTCCTTATCTCTAACCTGAACCTCCCTTGGCACAGCTTGGTGCCGTTTCCCCTTGTTCTGTCCCCATCTCCTGGGAGCAGAGACCAGCACCCACCTCTCTACAACCTCCCTTGAGGCAGTTGTAGGTGGTGATGAGGTCTCCCCTCAGCCTTCTCTTCTCCAGGCTAAACAAGCCCAGTTCCCTCAGCCGCTCCTCATCAGGCTTGTTCTCCAGAGCCCTCCCCATCCTTGTGACATTCCCGGCCCAAAGATCAGGAGCTGTTGTATTTTACTAACATCACTATTTATTAGCGGTGCAGAAAAAAGGGAGCGATTAATAAATTTGCATAACTGATGGTGAGTCCCTGAGCTAGTCCTAGAAATCCTGGCTCTCCGAGGGCAGAATGCGTGCCTCTGAAAACCCCTGTTTGCTCCGTGCCCGGGGCTGGGCGATGTTAAAATCCTGCCCCTCTCTTGCCAGACGGTGTGGTCAACCTGAGCATCCCCATCGTGCTGCCCATCTCCACGGAGGACAAGCAGCGGCTGGAGGGCTGCGAGGCGCTGGCGCTCAGCTACGCGGGCCGGAGGGTGGCCGTCCTGAAGAACCCCGAGTACTTTGAGCACAGGAAGGAGGAACGCTGCGCCCGCGTCTGGGGCACCACCTGCGCGAAACACCCGCACGTCAAAGTAGGTTTGTCCTCCTGCTGCCCCGGGAAACCTGGCCGAGATGGGAAATGCGGGCAGGGGCTGGAGAACCAAACCTTTCCGAGGTTTTGAGGACCATGGGTGTCCTGTCTGCTCTCCAAGCCCCACTCCTCGCTGGGAACCGTCATGTTCCAAGCAGACAGGGCTGAATTTTTAGTTAATGCTGCGTTTGCTGCTTAGCAAGAACATCAGGTAACAAGTGCAAGGTGAAAGGGAAAAGGAGCTGCTCCTCTCATTCACCCATCTTCACCAGCATGCCTGTATCCAACTTAGCCCCCGAAGTTTTCCTGCGCTTGGGGTGTGACTATCTCAGCGATGCTGCCAAATGCTGATGCTGCAGACCCATGCTCCTTTCAGCTGTGTTTTACTTCTCAGTTTGACTGTTTCGTGCAGGCAGCCAACAAGGGTGTTACATTTTTACACCTTATCTCTTCCCACTGACTCTCTGGCAGTACAAACAACACCATCCCTTAGAAAGGGTGAGCTCCAGTTTACACCAAGTGAGTGACTTGAGGTGCCTGCTTAAAAAGTCTAAAGCCATGTTAATTCTTTTCCCCTACCTTACAATATATCTTTTAATTATTTGGCAGCAGTTGCTCACCTTGCAACAGACTTATTTCTCCTGCGTATTCCCAGGAAGAAAGAGCAAAGAGTGAGGTGGAGGAAGGTCTTGTGCCATCGCTTGCAGCCTCCCAGCTGCCAGAGAGGAGCCCAGCACCCAGCTGGGTGCAGTGCTAGGGTCTCTGCAGCCAGTGCCTCGCTGCACGGGGTTGTGCTGCTCATGACATTCAGCTCATGTGGTCACCGTGAGAATTTCTTTACGAATTTTGGCTGTCCCCTCCACGATGCGTGTGTGCATAATTCACAGATGGTGATGGAAAGCGGAGACTGGCTGGTCGGTGGAGACCTCCTCGTGCTGGAGAAGATCAAATGGAACGACGGGCTGGACCAGTACCGCCTGACACCGCTTGCCCTCAAGCAGAAGTTCAGAGAGATGAACGCTGGTGAGTGCCCTGGGTTAGCACTAGTGACACAGCTCTTCTTAAAATCACAGAATCATAGAAGGTATTGGGTTGGGAGGGACCTTTAAAGATCATCCAGTCCAACCCCACTGCAGTGGGCAGGGACACTGTTACCAGATCAGGTTGCTCAGAGCCCCATCCAGCCTGGCCTTGAATGGCTCCAGGGATGGGGCCTCCCCCACCTCTCTGGGCAACCTGTCCCAGTGATCCACCACCCTCATATTGAAGAGCTTTTTCCTAATACCCAACCTAAATCTGCCCTTTTCTAGTTTAAAACCATTACCCCTTGTCCTATTGCTACACGCCCTAGTGAACAGCTCTTCCCCAGCTTTCTCATAGGCACCTTTCTTATAGGCACCTTCTTGCCCTACCTGACACGAGATGACTGGGCATGATCTGTGATTACTTGCTCTCAAGCTCACAGAGCTTGCCAAATTTCTTCTGTACACTCCCAAAATGGGACTATTTATGTAATGTTATGGCTGTAATCAGTGGGAAAAGCAGTGAGAAGGACGCAGGGCACAACACAAAAAGTGGCACAGGGGTTGCTTGGTTGCAGACAGTGCTTGTGATGGGCTGTGTCCTCAGTGGGCATCTCTGAACCCCAAAGGGAGGATGTGCAATGAAAATAAACTTGGCAGAGCAATGAAGAGGTACTGTCCACGTATGAAACGCTCACCTAAGGTATTTAAGGCTTATGTGAAGATAGGACACGCATCTTACAACGTACAGATCTTATAACTGTGTCGACACGTGTAGCGTGTAAATGAGGCCGCGGGGTCTGATGGTCACCGCAAGTCTGTGACCCTCCAAATCTTTCCCTTTTAGATGCCGTCTTTGCGTTTCAGCTGCGCAACCCCGTCCACAACGGGCACGCCCTGCTCATGCAGGACACGCGGCGCCAGCTTTTGGAGAGGGGTTACAAAAACCCTGTGCTTCTCTTGCACCCGCTGGGAGGATGGACCAAAGATGACGATGTACCGCTGGAGTGGCGGATGAAGCAGCACGCGGCGGTGCTGGAGGAGCAAGTCCTGGATCCCAAGTCGACAATTGTTGCCATCTTCCCCTCTCCTATGCTCTATGCTGGCCCCACGGAGGTAAGGCAGCCATCAGCTGCTCACCACGACAAGGTGTGAAGCCTGTCTGTGGGGATGCCAGCTGCCAGGCTGCCTGCACAGCTCCAGAAAGCCATGGGAAGGGAGTCAGTAGCCGTTGCCTTGCTATTAGCTCCCTCCATGACTTGCCTGTGGCTTGCTGCTGTAGCCATCTCCCAGCAGAGCTTGGATTTGTGGGCTCTTGGGCTTTCACAAGCTGTGTGGAGAGCTGGGCTAGAGATAGACTTCACCACTGTGACCTTTTTTTCTCTGTCAGGCTTGTTTGTTTTCTCCCAGTGGTTTCCCTTCTGTCCCTAAATCAGTGGGATGAAAGCAGTAGGTGCTGAACACCCCCTGAAGGAGGAAGGGGAGGGATGCATGGGCAGCCTTTGCCTGTGTGGGGCTCAAGGGCTGGTGGGTTCTGTCTTTGCATGTTCAAAAAGCAAATCACAGAATCACAGAATGTTAGGGATTGGAAGGGACCTCAAAAGCTCATCCAGTCCAATCCCCCTGCCGGAGCAGGAACACCCAGATGAGGTTACACAGGAAGGCGTCCAGGCGGGTTTTGAATGTCTGCAGAGAAGGAGACTCCACAACCTCTCTGGGCAGCCTGGTCCAGGGCTCTGTCACCCTCACTGAGAAGAAGTTTCTTCTCCAATTGAAGTGGAACCTCCTGTGTTCCAGCTTGTGCCCATTACCTCTTGTCCTATCATTGTTTGTCACCGAGAAGAGCCTGGCTCCATCCTCGTGACACTCACCCTTTAAATATTTATAACCATGAATGAGGTCTCCCCTCAGTCTCCTCTTCTGCAAACTAAAGAGACCCAGCTCCCTCAGCCGCTCCTCAGAAGGGAGATGCTCCACTCCCTTGATCATCTTTGTGGCTCTGCTGGACTCTTTCAAGCAGTTCCCTGTCCTGCTTGAACTGAGGGCCCAGAACTGGACTACCTCCAGTACCTCCAGAAACGGCTACCTCCATTTGCTGCCAAATTGGAACAAGACCAGTTCCCATCGCCAGTGTTTCCCTTGAAATACACAACCTCAGGAGCGCTGTGATGTTGTATCAGGTCCAAGCAGTGGAAGATGAGTCTGGGCGGCCTGATCTCTATGGGAAACCGCAGCAAGGCTGCTGACATGCCTCCTTCCTTCCTTCCTGCGTGTGGACCACCAGGATCTCTTTTGCAGCCCAGGACGGGCGGCTCAGTCACTGCTCAGCCCTCAGCCCGTGCTCTTTTTGTCTCTCCTCTGCAGGTGCAGTGGCACTGCCGAGCACGCATGATTGCCGGGGCCAACTTCTACATCGTGGGCCGTGACCCTGCTGGCATGCCTCACCCCGAGACCAAGAAGGACCTCTATGAGCCCACACAGGGAGGGAAGGTCCTTAGCATGGCACCAGGCCTGACCTTGGTGGAAATCATCCCCTTCCGGGTGGCTGCTTACAATAAACTGAAAAAGGCCATGGATTTTTATGACCCAAACAGGTAATGCAGGCAGCAGCGTCCCTTGTTTCTTCAGCCTACACAGAGCATGCGGTTTGCAGTCACGTCTGGCTTACAGCTTGCCAGGGGAGAGTGAAAAGGGCTTGGTGTTGCTCTTAAGGAGAGGAATGGGAGAAGAACGTGTGGAGGCCATCCACCTTCCCCTCCGAGAGCCGGCACCAGGTCAAGGATGGGCTGCGTGAAACTAAAGCTGCCCTTTTGTAGCCCCCAGCAAGGATAAGAAATGTAGTCTGAGGACTAAGCAGCAGTAAAAATACGGCCTCTCGCAGCTGGAGGAGTGCATTGCGAACAACCCCAGCTTCTCTCAGAAGAGCAATCCTCTTGCTGCCACTCATAAACCTGGGCGTGAAGCCGCAGACAGGAGCTGCCAGTGCTGGGAGGTCTCTGCCCGCGCACTCAGCGCCACGGAAGAGCTGCACCGGGCACGGCTCAGGCCGGCTGTGCTGGTTTGACCTCTGTCTCTTGTTTTGCTGCAGGCACGATGATTTTGACTTCATCTCGGGAACACGCATGAGGAAGCTCGCTCGTGAAGGTGAAAACCCACCAGATGGCTTCATGGCCCCCAAAGCTTGGAAAGTCCTGACCGAGTACTACCAGTCGCTGGAAAAGAAGAATTAACGCTACTCCTCCTCCCTAGAAATACTTGTATTAAGAGTGAGCGATGATTGATTGATTCCCTATGACACTGATCAGTTACTTGGCATTTCCAATGCTCTGACTGCAGGATTTTCCTGCCTGGGTCAGAGTGGTTTTTACTAATCAGAAATACTTTGAGCCTGGTCCTTCTCCCCTCGAGGCTGCCAGGAGCATCTCCGTGGAGCTGGAAGGGGAAGGCAGCAGGCTCCTCGCTCCTGGCTGCAGGAAGCCCAGCACAGCCTCCAAAGAGGCCAGCTGGACCGGTTTGGTGCCACCAAGGGCCACACATCAACCCCAGCGCAGAGCTGGGACCTCAGCACCGGGATAGAAACGCCTGAAGTGAAGAAGTGCCTTTCTGCTGCCCCTTGCCCAGAGCTGCTCGCAGAGGCAGGAGCAGCTGCTGAAGTGAGGAGCAGTCGCTGCTGCAGGGGTGGGAGAGGGAAACAGACACTCAATGCTCAGATCCAGTCGCTGCCCTCCCGGTTGTGCCTTAGACAAACAGTGGGATTTGGGTTTTTTTTAACGGTTTTTAAAAGGATTTTTTTAAAAAAATCAGCCTTGACCATCACCAGTTCCTTGTGGCTGAGACAGTTGTTCATTGCTCTTCATTGCTTCCTCCTGCTTGACCGCACTGATCCAAAGGAAACCTGGTGCTCAGAGCTCAGCTGTCCCTGCGTGGACTCTGCTGTGATCCCTGCGCTTGCAGCCCCCGTGGGCAGGGGAAGCTGCCCTGGGAGGCACCGCAGAGCCCGGGAGATCTCTGAGAAGGCTCAGGGCAGCCAGCAAAAACAGGGGGTGCTCTTTATGTGCCTTCATGGGTATTGTCCCACCTGGCAGGATCAGATCCCCCATTCGTTTGCCCCTGCTTCTCCCACCCGAAAGGCGAGTTAAACCAGCAGAATGATGGTGTGAGGTGGGTTCGAGCAGCAAACCAGGTGAGAGGTGACTCAAGCGTCCTTTACCTGTACCCCATGTGGGTCAGGGGTGACCTGATTTTGCTTTGCATTTGCAGGATAGCGACGCTGGCTTTGACTGGGGGGGGAATAGCCAGAGGATGGCAGAAAAGTCCTCGGGTCCCCCTCAGCCCTGGGAGGTGCTGGTGCAGAGCCGAGAGCTGGGGCTGGTGCTGCTCCCACCTCTGGCTGGTGGAAAGTTACCGCAGACTTTATCTTCTGCGGTGTTTTTTTTTCCCCTCCCAAGACGGACTTTGCCGTTGCGCAAGAGGTTTTGCTGCTGACGGGCAGCAGCGTGAAAAGAGCAGCTTCACCCGGCCCTGTCTGCGTCTCATCCTGAGCACGTCCTACCGGGACCAGTGCCTGTATCGACAGCGGCTGAACTCTGAGTGTGACCCCCTGCAGGGCTGGGAGCCCTCGGCATCCCGTCCTCGCTCAGCCCAGGCTTCCCGGGGTGCGCTGCCGCGCGGGGTGAGGTTTTCACGGGGAGAGGCGGCCGTGCGCTTGTTACGGTATTGCGACAACCCGATTTGATGATGATTTTTTTTTGTCCTCGTCCTTTTTTTTTTCGTGGAGGCCACAGGACCAGTCGGAATGTGTTTCAGATGAAATGAGAATAGCGTGCTCCTCTTCTTCAGCCTTTGATTAGAAATGGATCTGCGCTAGGGAAAAATAATCGCGCTTCTGCTTGTAACTTAGGGTGGTGAGCTACGCCGCAAGCTAAAACCTGTTTTTGCTGTGGCCATGGTACAGGCTTCAAAACTACGGGAATATTTCTGCAGAAAGCTTTTTTTATTATTTGTCAACTGTTTTGATGGAGTTTTTTGGGGGGGTGGTAATATTTTTTCAAGTATTCTGAGCAAAGAGCCCAACGCTGTGTTATACCTCGAGGAAAACTGCTGCAGCGCCCACAGCAGCTGAAGGCACCAGTGCCTTTGACACTCAGGCCCTCTGGCAGGGACCTGGAAGATAAAAGCAATACTCCCACTTCTGATCTGCAATATTTGTCATTTTTAAGTAGTGAAATAGTGCTGTTGCCGAGCATCTTATAATAATCAAAGCAGTTAAAACCCTGCAGGAAATCCAAATGGTTACAGCAAAACGCAGATGTTGTATTACCCTTTTAAAATAGCGCAGTGTGCTGATTACCTCTGATTAAAATAGAGTATGTGGACTAGCTTGGGGTTTTTTAAATAGTGTATTTATTAAAGACATGAGACTGGAATTTGTACCTCAACTGCTGCATCTCATGATTTAATATATTCTGAACTTGATACTCTGCTACCAAACACTCACTTTCAGTACAAATAAATATTTATATGTGTAACTAACTCTCACCTGGTGATTTCTTTGGAGCTTACAACCCCGTGGTTCATCTGGGGCTGTGCCAGGTCTGCAGGGGTAGGATCCCCCATCCTGTCCCAACCTCACACACACTGTGCCTTGGCCAGGCTGACCACAGAGCCTGTATTTGGAAACCTGAACTGGTTTACCCTTTGTTTTTCCACTGTCCGGGCAGTACAGCGCTGACCAAGTCACATTTAACAAGTGTAATAACCGTGCTGGCTCTGCTGCCCTGCGTTTCTGTGCTGTTCACCCAGCACTTCAGCACCTTCCAGCTGCTCAAAGCCTGCAGAAACAGGGGCTGGTGCTGCATTGCCTGACCCCTTCCTGCTGGAAATGAGCTGTGGGTGTCAGGGAGCACCACAGCCTGTGCTGCCCAGCTCGGGGAGAGAAACCGGGAGCGCTCACAAGCCCCACCAGCTTCTGTTTCACCCTCGGTCCCTGTGTCCTGGGCTTCCCAAGCACTGGCCAGGCAGAAGATGTCCCTGCACTCGCCAGTCTCGACAAAAAAGCTGGACACCCCCGTAAAGGTTACAGAAAATAGCTCCACAAAACCACAGAGCAAACACCGCATTTCTTTACCTGTCATTTAACACTGTTCCAAAGGTTTCTGTTGGCACTGCGGTATCGGATAGGAAGATCAGCTGCTTTACAGCCTGGGGACAATTCAGGCACAGTCTGTACTGTACACACTACAGCTGGACAGGTCCTAAACTTCTTTAAGTGCTGGGAATGCCTGTGCCTCTCCCGGCCAAAGGCTTCGACCCTTAACCCCAAAGGAAGCCTCATTTCTCACAGGGAACTTTGGCATTGCAACACAGAGCTCAGTGCTGGAGACTGGATCGCCTGTGTGTTTATTAAGTATATGACACGATATTGAATAAATGACACGATAAACTGTGCCACTTGCCCCTACTTTCTAGCAAGCTGCCAGGAGGGTCCGTGCTCCCCAAGTGGCAGCAAGAGCAAGTATGGAAAAGCCCTTGGAAAGGTGGGAATCGCACTCCAGCTGCAGTAACTGCCCTCAGGGGCAAGCACAAGTAATGCCCTGTGCCCTTCCAAAGCAGCCTCTGAAGCCTGCAGGGATGTTACAGGCACAGGATAAAGGTAGGATCCAGCTCCCATGTGAACAGCCCGGTTTTGGAGAAACACAAAGGAGCTCAGAGCTCAGCTGGGGACCAGAGGGTCCCCCCAGCACCTGCAAACAGTGGGGGGGTTTGTTCTTATTTTGTTTGACGTTGAAACTCACTTAAGGACACACTTTGCACTCAACTACAACCAATTAAGAGGGTACCCTTCAGCTGCCTGCGCGACATCTTTACAGAGCAGGAAGCACCTTGGAGAAAAGGAGGCGCAGGATGGCTCTGAGCTGTGTTACTGCACCAGCCTGGCACTTCTCAGGTGCAACCACCACCGAGCAGAGAACTTCAGTCTGAGCAGGCACTGGAAAGAGAGGCTGGAGACCCTCATCTGGCACTCGCAGAGTTTAAACCTCCCGAGACAACACCTTGCAGCAAGCAGCACCACTTGCAGGTTTAATTGTGAGGCTCATCCTTGAACCTAGGCTCTCCCAGAGCCAGCAGTGACTTACAGCAGATCACTGCTCCCTGCCCTGCCACCAACAACAACTTGTGGGACTGGCACCCCATACCCCACGCTTTTAGATCCCCACAGCGCAGTATTTTCCGGTGTGCCCAATTTCCTACATCCCTGTGTTAGGGCAACACGCATTCACCACAGACCTTTCCCCCCTGGATCAAAAAGCAAAGTAACTATTAAATTATTACCACCACCCCACCATGTTCAGTACCCAAGATTAAGTTGGGTCAAACTCAGAGCTATGGTACCTGGTGTATCACACAACCAGCACGCCAGACAGTGAGGGATCTGGGCTTGATAGAAACTGTCACTGGCTCCCAAAACTGTACCACGGCTCCAGGTCTCTTTATTTGACTTGATCATTTTACATCGTTCTCTCACTTGCAGTGCTTACTTCTCCTCCATAGCTGGCCAGGCTGTGACACAGCGCACCTCCCTGGGGCCTGGAACTGCGCCCATTACATATTTGTGTTGAATTACTGTGCAATTCATAACGTTATCAGAAGAAAAATCAAGTCACTGACAATAACTTTACCAAAACACTTCTGCCACTCACGTTTTTAACCCTTTCCCTTTATCACCACATGTTACAATGACATGAATTTACCAAAACTGTTACCAGCACGTACACTGCTAAACCACATTTAGAAACCTAAACCCCCTTCCCTTCCCTTCAGTCTTGCAGATCAGCGCAAGTGACACCACGAAAAACACGACAAAACATCCCCCGCACCTTGCGGCTCTGCAGACAACACCGCAGCGCAGCAGTGGCTCTTCCAGAGGAGGTTAAATAGCAGCAAGCCCTCTTTACAATGTGTGACAGATCGGAAAGCCACAACTTCTGAGAGCTTAGAGTAAGTGGAGCTTTATGAAAGACCAGTGAAGATTCTACTCTAATTCCTTACATCAAGGGAAAAAAAATGAAAATAAAACCAGCATTCATTTAAAAAGCCTCAAAAAGCACAATTCATACAAAATGAGAAGTATTCAAACAGTTTTACAGTCGTTTACTACCTTTACTTAAATGGCACCAGATTCCAAGTGGTCATGTGAAAGAAAAACCAGCGACATTGCAAATGTTGCCTGAAAGTTATTGTAGGAGCAGAACTTCTAGCTTCGTATTTGCCGCTAACAGGAGGAAGTAAATGTGAACTGAGTATCGACGAATCTTTAATCTATACATCTT
>NW_010176868.1:110920-124765 GCF_000695765.1 Mesitornis unicolor | reverse complement strand
TATATATATATGTTAAAGGTGAATACGTATTAGCAACCAGAGTAGTAGCATACAAGATGACAGCTTTGCAACTCTTTCTCTACATCTATTCACGTGTCCATACAAAGCTAGGCAATCTGTGTCACAGAACACTGTAGAAGTTAAAGCCATGTGAACCATTTCTTAGTATAAATTATAGCACATCAATGCCCAAAGCATGTAACTTCTCATACAACCTTATAACCTTACATTAAGTTTGGAAGTTGAGAGTAGTGTAAGAAACAAGTCGTAATTAAGAAGGAAAGGTGGTACACACAAACAAATGACACATCCTGCGTGTACAAGGGATCTAAATAAAGCCTGCTGTGTGGGAGCTCAAATCCACATAGAGATGTGTACATGGAATTAGCACACGTTACAAATGAGACTATGAGGGCTCACACCTACAAATAGTATCATAACCTCAGCTGCAAACTGATGACTCCTTCTCCAGAATATATATTAATCACCTACTTAGTCATTAGCACTCTGCTTGAATAATTACAATTCAGCACCCTCACAAAATGCAATCATACATTCTCTCCAAATCTCCAAGGTTTTTTTGCCCTTGGATTTTATTTCTGCAAGTGCTTGTTTCATGTATTTAATGTCTAACACTCTGACCCTCCCTACCAAGTCCTCGAACTACTTCAAGACAAAACAACATAAAACTGAATTCTAAACAAAAGACAGTATGACTCAAGTACACAAAATATTTCAAAAGTAAAAAGACAACAGAGATATATCTTTTCTGGCTGTAAAATCCCAGCAGGAAACTAAGTTAGGGCTTTAGCAGAGCAGCCAAAGTATTTATGCTTCAATCTGAAGGTGTGAACATGCAGATACCTTTCCAAGGACAAAAACAAGACTATAAATTCTGAGCTCCGGGGACTTGCTACAAGAAACAAGTTAGAAGAGTCTCCTTAAATGTTATTTCTGCTAATCAAGATAAAAGCAAGGATGTTATGAAGGTTTTAAAGGAAAGCATTCCTTCTCCATAACTGGTAAGCTTATTGTCAAAGAAGAAATCCATTCCAGGAAGGGTTTAACAGCAGTCATGAACATACTTCTTGGGAATATTTATAATACTAGACTTTACCTAAAAAGTAATAATGCTAGAAAATGAGAGATGTACCACATTAAAGGTTATAATGGTTATAATCTTCCACATATGAGTTTAGTAGCATACCCACGTTACATAATTAGAGCAGTACAAACCGTTTTGGTGCAACAGGGTTGAAGCAACAAAGGTAAGTCTTTAAAGTAAGTGAAGAGCTTTATGTGACACTTCCTTCTATAGCCCAGCCAGCTTTATTGGAAGCAGGCATTGTACATAAACCTTATTTTACCCAGACAGGTTTTGTTGCAGTCAGTGGCCAGGAGCAATGCTGCACTACAGCAGAGTGGAAAAGGAAATGAAGAAAAATACCACACTCGGTGGAATTTTTATTGAATTCCACTCTGTATTCCTTGTCCTTAAAGAACACAGTGCTATTTCCAGATCTAATCTCATCAGGAGGGACTTGGGCCAAAGAATCCCTGAACACAAACAGATTCAGTCCCTGTCCCTCTGAGCAATGGTGCAGACAGCTCTCTGCTTCCATGCCGAGGACACTGCCTTTGTTCCTGGGTTGCTACTGTGGTTTCCAACACAGGAACAAAGTCCAAGGCTTTTTCTCCCACTAATATCTCCGTTTGTTTGGTCTCTGGGCCAATGAGATTTTAAAAACAAAGCCAAAGGGTTTCTCTATGTAAAAAAAAACAAAACCCTTGCCAGAATATTTTTACTAAGTACCATATGCATTATTATTTCACTATAATGCTTCTCTCTACCCCATTGTAGTCAGGTTCCATGTAACTGTTCTTATTTTAATATGTTCTCATTCTTCTCCATTCCCCTCTTACTTTAATTGATTTTCCCCCTTTCCTGTTTCCTTACCTAACAGAACAGGGATACACTAGCATTTTACTTTGTATGAAGCTTCCAAATATACTCTATATGCAAAAGTTCCTCTTTAGTAGGAAGAGGGAAGTCAACTTTTGTTATTATAGCTTCCATTAATTGTGCTTCAGCAGGTCACAGGAAAGCTCAAGATATGTGCACAAAGTTAACTCTATAAATCATTAGTAATGGAGATGAATTCTTCTTCTGGAGTCTCCTAGAGGGAAATGATTACAGCAGTAAGATATATTTGCAAGAAAAATCGTGTAATAATAACTTTGTGGGATTTCATATTATTGCTGTAACTTAGAGATGAGCACTTGGGTGCATCAAGAGCTTTAATAATGTATGTGTAGGTGGCAAATTACCCATAAAGAATCTACTGAATTGTGGATAATGCTCATTTTATATTCTTAAAGATAATCTAAGCCTTTGCACAGATGTCGTCTCATGCCCCATGCTCATGACATCTAGCAGGAATATTGAAAGTACAATGATCTCTCCACTTCCTGAGCATAAGCATTTCTCCTCCTGCGAGCAGCATGAATTCCTATGGAGTCAGAGGGTGAATCGCATTTATTAAAGACATTGGCACAGAATAAGCTAAACTTTATGTCGAGGGCCTGCATGTGTCTACCATACAACATTTCTGTGTTGTACGTTAGAATAAACTTCTTACTTGAATCACTTTGCTGTCTTACGAATCAGAAACACCAATAGGAAATGCATAAATGAGAGGGAGGCCTTTACCTGTCTCTATACCTGCGGATATTTTGTACTAAGTAATGCAATATCCATTAATGCAGCAGCTGGATTCCTGCACTCCCTGCTCCATCCACTGAATGCCCAAAGTGGTCTCTCTCTTGTTCTCTCTGTCCTTAGGGACAGCCCATGTTAAGTGCAAGAACTCTTAACAGAAAGCTTCACAAAAGAAGCAAAAGTATTCATGCTTATTCCAGTGCGGTTATTTATCTAGAAAGTACATATTAAATGTAATCTATGCAGTGCGATGTGAGAGCTTCTGCTTTTAATTGACAGCTGAGTAAAGACTTGTATTAATAGCAAATCAGCCATGAGCATGCATGAAAAGGAAACCTCCTTCCACCCTTCTCAAGCATTTCCAAGCCTCAGCTAGGACTGTATTCATACCTTCATTGTTATGGGGCCAAGACCTTTATGTAATCGCCTGGCAGAAATATTTCATTCTGTCTAAAGTGATTTTGGAAAAGACACAATGTCCCAATGTGGCAAGACCATAAGATTATCAGCCTTTTACATAAGTTTCAGATATGCATGCACCTTGAACTTCTGTATCCTCCCTTTCCTTAAAGCTTGCCATCTCTGGGAATACCTTACCTCTAGGAAGGTAGCTGGGGGCTCCCAGTTGCTACCACTGTCTGTTTGGACCAGACCTTTCCCCAGCCTATGTGGCTCAGCTCCATGCAGAAGCAAAATCAGAGCTGCCGGTGACCAGCTCCATTACAAAGAAATAGGCTGCTGTCTTGCTTCTAAATGAGGCAACAGTTTCTTCTAAACCAGCCAATGGGAAGGCAGTATCAACTCTGTCGGTTGTTAGAGATGCAAATAGGGCTGGAGAGTCAGTCAATGGCTGGAATCAAACAAATCACAGCTGTTCTGGGTAGACAGCTCTGCCAGAGAATTTATATCGTGGCCTTAAAATTACAGTGTTAGCAGAATTATATCATACATTCTCAGGACAGAAGGATAATAAAAAAATTAAAAACCCATTTGGCTATTTTTAAGTGGCAGAACCAAAAATCTGTCAACAGATTACTCTTTTCTGATTCCTTCATAGTCCAAAACCACTTTTTTATACTAAAAGTAAAGATGACAGTAAGGATTTTGAAAAAAATAAAAAAGCTCATATGCTAGCTATTTTTCTAAGGATTACTATTCTTAACATTTTATATGTGGAGAAATAATAGACAAATTCATGCTTCTGAACAGTCATACAACATTTTGGGAGAAAAAGATATTTTATTCAGCTTTTTCTATTTGTTTCTTTATGATTTGCAACAAGAAACCCTGGAATATAATAATTTGATCCCCAAATGGAACATCCTTAAAAGCATTAGAGGATTGTTATAGAAAGATATTCCCAATAGTTCAGAATCATCGTTTGAACCATGCACAACAAATCCAATACGGTGAGTTACTAAATATAATGAACTTGAGAGACTTGCTAAGCTCTTTGTACTCTGTGTTTGGCAGACAGGTTTTGTCCTTGTCTCCTGCTAGAGACCTTAGTGTGTTTATTCATCTTAGTTTGTCACTCTTAGGTCAAATTACAGCTACATGGAACTGCACCTTCAAGCCACTCAGAAATTAGAGCTGAGGCAACACAGCAGGACACAGTTTCTTGACTATGTTTTCCAGCAAGAACGTCTAAGCTCCAGGGTCCTGGCCACCAGCTGGCAAACACCCAAGTGAAGTTCAAGCTGTTCTTCAAATGAGCTGCTGCAGGGACTATTTCCATACATGCCCCTGTTATAATCACACAATGAAGTTCAGCCTGGCAGCAGCTTCTTTCTCTAAAGCATTTTGGACTGGCTACTGCACTGGGCTGAGCAATTTGCTTTGGACTTTTCCTTGTTGATTCACTGATAACAAGATCTACAGCAAGGCAAGTCTCTGAAAGTTATTTGCTCTCCTTGGACATAGGCTGCTGGGAGCAAAATCAAATTAGAAACACAATGGTTTTTTCTTCAGTCAATGTCTTCATTTCACATTGGTAAGTTTTGAAATGTAAGGTTTAAAATCTTGAGAATGGAACTGCCTCAGATATAGAGGGAAGAAAAGAAAGCACACCGTCAAGCAGACCTGCTCTATTGCCCACTGAGGATAATGCCTAAAATATTGCTAATAACAAGAATTTCTGGATCTCCCTGTACAAATTCAATGTATCTGATTTCAAAATCAATAGAAGGAAATGTCCAGAACGTGCAATCAGACTAGCACAGCTCATTGACACCAAGCCCTTTGAGCTGAAAAGACCACCAGAAACAGCAATGCCTGCAGGTATCTATGACTAGACACAAATAGGAGCTTGTGCAAATGTAAAGTCCTGAGGAATATCTAGAAATGTAGTTATCTATGCTAACATAAGTTGTGGAAGGGAAAATATCTCTTGTTCAGTACTTACTTGTGCAGGAGACCTGGTCAGAGTCCTCAAATGCCTTAATGCCACTGCCTTGCACTCTGCATTTGTGGCACTGCTTTGAGGTTTTTTTCACTCATCACTTCTAGCTGCAAGTTCTAGCTGCCTTAAAACAGCTCTGAAATCCTCTCCCAGTGCACCTCCCATCTGCCTGTCATTGTCCCCTTGTCATTATTCCCCTGCCAGAGGTAACCTTCCATCCCATTTGGTGGGCTCAGCTTTGGTCAGAAGCAGCCATGCAGGCCAGCCCAAGTGGTGGGCACATCTAGACAGGGGCAGGCTGAGGCAGGAGCCACTTGCCCAACAGGGCAACACTCCATGGAGAACATCTTTAATGGTAACTGATCAATTTGGGAAAAGGTACTAAACTGGAGACCTAAGAAATGAAACAGTCTTCTGATTGGAGAGTGTAAAGTATCTGCACATATTTTTGAACAGGGCTTTTATTATTGTATACTAGTGGAAGTTTTGCTTGCATAAGCAAATATGCAACATCAGGACCAAGTGCTCACATGAAGTGAAAATACAGACTGATGCATATATTGTTTCACTGCACAATTAGAAATCACACAGATGTTGATTTACAGACTAAATTGCTATTTCTGTTGACCTTTGAGAAGAAGACAATGAGCAAGAATGGATTTTTGGTTTGTTTCTAAAAGAAATTTGGACTTCCCTGTTACTTGTGGGAAAGATATATCATAAGGCTTAAAATAGTGTAAAAATGAATGCATATTTATATGAAAATTTGCATTGGCTTTTGACTATTGTTTTAAAGAAGTTTCATAATTCAGAAATTTCGTATCTTATGAAGTCATTGAGAATTTCCTCAAAATGAAAAAGTAGACAAAAATTGCTTTTTTTTTTTAGTTACCTAAATCTGCTTTGGCAGTGTTAAAATGGAAAAGCTTTAGGTTTTTCAATTGTTTCCACTTCATCTCCAGCTTTTATTACACCTCTAGCTGAACGGATTTTTATGTGTTTATGGTAATCACTTTAAAAATACTACCTTGGGATGGAAATGTTCTTTTCCAGTCTCTGCATGGTCAAATGCCTTTTGTATCCTAAACTTTATGGGGGTAGTCTTGTGATTAAATAGATTTAAAGAAAAAGCATGCACCTGGCTGTATGTAATGAGGAGCTGACTGAATGATGTTGATGATGAAAACTCAGATGGGAAGTGATAATGTGCATTAGTGCATTATATTCCCTACTCATTGGCTGTGTTTTATTTCACCTGCAAAGAAGTAAATGTAGCAGGCAATACATCTTGCCCAGCTCCTGAACTGAACCCCTTGACAGGCTTCACTTGCTAAGCATGCAGTAACGCTGCACTGACTTTGGTGCTCACAGGCTGTCAGGATTGACATGACATCCCTCAAAGGAGAGCTTGTTTGAAGCCTGGGACCCATCCTGGCCTACTTTTCCTGCAAAAAGATGGAAGAGAGGCACAGGCTCTTGAGAAAAGGTGTTGTCTCTTTTCACAGACCCCTGCATCCCTGTCCCCAGAGCTGAAGTCATTGTGAAAAACCCAGCATTTCCTGCAGGCTCTGAACCACAGGGCACTTGTAAGCACTTCTGTCCTGTACCATGGGGGTGGACCACATGGGCCTGAGTAGTAATTGCCTGATTAATAGAGGTGAACATATGAGGAACTGACTGGAACCTTCATCCCAAGATTGAATCAAACCTGTTGGGAAATATTTTCCATGTCATTCTGAAAAAAAACCCCAAAACCTCATGCTGGGCAGTTTCCTCTGCTTCAGTGTTTTCTGATTCTGAGACAGAATGACAAATGGGTTTTGGGTTTCCTTTGTTGCATTTTAAGGAAGACCAGAGCAAAAAAAGCAGATTGTACAAGAAACCAAGTTCCTATGAGAGATTATTTTTTTCATTCTTTTCAGGTCAGTGTGGTTAAGTGACTTTTCTCTAAAAATCCAGACTTCTGACTGGCATCTATTTGAAATGAAACTGCAAATCCAGCCATCACTGATGAAAGCTGGGATGCTGGTTGTTCTTATTTCATTCATAGCACCTATGCAAATGACATCGCTGAGTACCTAAAAGACCTGGCATCATCACAAAATTGCATTCTACCTCTACTGTAAAAATACATCATCATTATTTTTGTGGTCTCTAGAGACAAATTGATTTTTTGAGCCTCTTGTGGATGTTGCAATGCTATTTTAGTGTAATACTTTTATGTCTATAGCAGCTGATTGCTTTGACCCTGAAGTCCTTCTTGCAGTGCTGCTGACTTGCTGAATCACAGAGTTCATTCACATCCTCCTGCCAGATAATAATATGCTGAATGCAAAACTTGCTATGGCAGCATTATGAAAAATGAAATCAGATAATACAAAAATAAAATAAAGTAAAAGAAAATAATAGGAAATACATAAAATTATAATAAAAGACCTGTCAAATTCAAGCAAATGTGAATGGCAGTGTGACTTTACATGCCACAAATTTTAAGTATTGCACTTCATCCCTGAAATGCTCATGTAAAACCTTTCTCTGGTTTCCTCTGATGCTTCAGTGATGATAAGGACAGTGAAGTCAGGGAATTCAAGTCTGATTCTTGCATCGCCTTTAATTACTTCCATGGGATGTGAAAACTTCAGAATAGTATAAAAAGGTTACAGAGGGTTGGAGGTTCATGAATCTCTCCTTATTCCAGTTTTAGAGATGTAACCTCTGCATGGCTATGAATTAATGTAAAAGGTATCCAAATGCACTTTAGGTGTTATAGCATTAAAGTTCTTGAAGTATTAGAAGTTCCATTTCTTAAAACAAAAAAACCACTAATAGCCCTGATGATACCAATGAAGCAATCTGGACTTCCTTTACAAGTGCATCTGCCACCCTGGCCTCACTGTTGTGCACCTGGTATCTGACAAGCTTTGTACCTGTGGTCACACCGCAGCAGAGAGGTTTTCCTCTGCTGCAATTTAACATTGAAGACACCTCTCAACCATGCCAGATGATTTGTCGTGCCAGGGATCCACCTGACCTCTGATCAGGTGGACCTGTACACTCATTCCTGACCTGTGTCCAGTGGGTGAGGCTTCTGTACTGGGAATTCTAGGGATTTGCATGCACATTGCTTTCTTCCCTGGAACCTCTGGCACCTGAGGGAGTCACCCTGACCTGCCTGCTTAGAGCGCATTTCATACAGCACAAATCTGACCGGCTGCTAACCTCCACCGAGGTGGAGATTAATCCTCTCTGAACCAGATCATATAATTATTTTCTTGAGTCAACTCCTTTTAAAAAGGAGCTCAGAGGAAGGTCCGGCCATGCTGTTGAAAGCAGCGTAGTGTGCAGCCCAGAGGTAGCCACCTTCAGTTCCCAGCTGCCCTTCCAAGAGTCATGGAGTGAGTTCTCCCCATCTGCTGGGATGCAGCCCCCACTCCAATTCCCCACCAGAGGGTCAGCAAAATGTCTTTCTTCACCACCTGCTAGTCAGAAGGTGAGGTAACAAGGTGGGAGAGCAGCCAGGAAAGAAGGTGGGAACACTGAGATGAACTCTGACTTCTGTACCCCCAAATCCCTGGCTTGAACCCCTTCTTTTCTGCATTTTTTCTGAGCTACTTGACCTTCTCCATACAGGACAGAGGGAGTTTGGGCACCTGCTAAAGGCACAGAGTTTGTGACACCCGGTTCTATTGAGGATCTAGGCATCAGTTTTCACACACTTTCCTGCTAATGGCAGCTATAAATGGGCGCCTGCACAAGATGTCCATGCTACTTGCTCTCCATAGGAGAAGTATGAATTCCAAAATTCATCATGGACAGTAAAACCTTCAGGTGCTTGAGTGTGCTTGGATACCTCCCTACCCTAGCAATAATTTCAGAATTTTCTTAAACTCTTGCACCAATCAGACCTTCAAACCAGGATGGAAGTCTCTTTGTTTTTCATTTGTTCCTGTTGTATAAGTGGAGAAAGAAGCAGTATTTTCTTATGATACTGTAGTAAATACAGCCTGGAAGCAGAGAAGTGTGAAACTCAGCAGCAAAAATAAAGAGGAGAGAGATTTTTCCAGCCACTACTGAAACAGAAGCTGATTGAATTTCCAAAGGATTCTGGCCTTCAGATCCCAAAATAAATATTTTTTTTGTCATATTATACAGCTGAAAGATAAGAGACTGCTGGGTTATAATGGATAACTTGCAGACCTGTATGTATGACTTGAATTACTCTTTTCAGAGAGATTATTGGAGGATTAAGGACTCTGTATACCCACCACAAGAGCTGTAGTCCATTAATTCAATTTCCAACCTTACTTTCTTCTCCTGGGTGGGCTCCTTTGAGACTCTCAGCCTCCCTCTAGCAAAGCCCACAGTGACGCATTTTCCCTGGCAGCCCCTTTGCTGCGGTGACCTGGCCACACTGGGGCAATGCACCGGGGCACAGACCTCATCATGCACCTGAATGCATCTCCAAAGACAGCAGGCTGGGGGGGCAGACCTCAGCAACTTGTTGAAGGAGGCAATTAGGGAGTCAGGGCTTATTCACAGATGGACTGGGAAAGGTGAGAAAGGAGAAGTGGTACAATCCTCTCCCACATCATGGACTGCTCAGAGCTTCCCATAATGTAGTTATCACACTGTAACCTCGCATATGTACAAAACAGTGAAGCACCCTTCGGGACACAGGTAATTACTTAAGAATGCAATGAGACCATTTAAGTCAGATTCTTGCCAAAAGCAGCACTTTTACCTCATCAGTTCTTAAGAGAGACTAACAGCCACTAAGGGCTATCTAACTTGCGCTATGCCTGATGTCAGTTAATGCCTTATATGTTCACAAGCTGCTTGACATGGCCTGCATCACTGCTGTTTTTGAAACTGGCCAATTGCAATGGAAGTCTGCCATGCCTCAATGCTCAGCAACCAAAATAGTATGTAAAACCTCACCCCCAAAAAAGCACAAAGAAAAACACTCAGCTGCATTCAAGGACATAGCATAAAACAAAACTGAGTTTGTGGTGTTCCTCCCTCTCACCTTCTGATGCTGTAAAACAAATAAAGCCTGTCTAGCTTTACAGTGATTCTTGACAGTCTTACATGGCTCTTTTTCAGGCACTGCTCCTGTCAGCTTCCATGAGCTTTAGGATTTGAGCTTTCTCTTGCATGTCACATGTTCTCAAATGAAACACAGGTTTCTAGACAGTCATGTTCAATATCCTACTTTAAGAGGAGGAGAAGGCTATTTTTGTAAGACTAAGAAGTAGAAGGAAAGGTAGAAAGGAGAACAACATGTTAATCTAGGATTTACTGTCACAACAAGTAAGCAGTGCTATTTTAGGAAGCTGTTCAGACTCAGGATTCCCTTAGTCTGATAATTCATTGGAAATAAATCATTAGCTAACCCTCTCTCAGCCACACTGGGCAATCCTCTTCTCCCCTGCGCACACATGGGAGCGGTGACCCTGAGCTGCAATGAAAGCTACCCCGATGTTTGGAGGTACAACTGAATATAAATGACTCACTAATCCTTTAATACTTCCATTCACAATGAAACTCAAGTCTAAATGACAATGACATGATCCTTTTTCAAAATGAAAGGGATGAGTCCATGAGTCCTTCTTGTCTGCTCCCCACTGCCTTTGTTGCTGTTCACATATTCTGAATAAGGTGGTGGCTATGGAGAAGCAAAACAGGGAATAGAAACTCTTTAATATTTTCCAGATGTGTCTGATGAGACTCTACCTCTCACCACATGCTCTTGCATCTGTAATAACTGGTGTCAGTGTATTGATCAGCTGAGGCTGCTGGAGTAAAGTCAGGCTTCTACCACACATGGAAAATCTGACAACGAAGCTTTCAGAGAAGCTGGGCTGAGCTCTGCAGGACATAGTCAGAGCTAAGTTATGCCCTATGGAAATGCAGCATTGTTTCTGCATCCCATGCAGAGTGTGTGGGGTTAACATCCACTCGCTGTGGGAAAGGAAGAATGGGAACATGCTCTGGGACTTGCTAGTTTGGCTGTGTTGCTGAGGAAAATAAAATAGACAAAGCAATGGCATAGCTCCTGTGAATGGCGATGTTACAAGTGTCCTAGTCTGCCTGGGTTGCCTGACCACGGT
This sequence comes from Mesitornis unicolor, assembly GCF_000695765.1. NCBI lineage: Eukaryota > Metazoa > Chordata > Aves > Mesitornithiformes > Mesitornithidae > Mesitornis > Mesitornis unicolor. The sequence goes on along the minus strand of NW_010176868.1, from coordinate 113,535 downwards.
CCCACATAAACAGCAAAATAAGCGTGCTGGGAAAAGAGATCCTGGTCATCTGATAAAGACAACTGCACAGATGAAATCAAACAAACCTGAGCTGGGGTTTAACCACATTTCCAAAGCAACCTGAAGCCTATAAACATCTGAAAACAAATTTACGCAGGGTTCATGCTGGCTTCTGCCAATGGGGAGTCTGGCAGGAATCCTTGGGGAAGGAAAGCCTGCCTGGAGAAGCTCAGCAGGGTGACAGGCACCAGTCTTTCCCAGTAGCACTCCAGAAGGGAGGGCTCCTCTTGGGACTGCCAAAGGATGTCGTGAATCAGGCTCATCCCTCAGCCCTTTCCTGCCCATTGGTGGGCTGCTGAAGGGCAGAAATCTCAGCACCATGGTACTACTTCTGCAAACAGTGACTGTGCCTTGAGTGTATGAAGGTGAGATTAGCTCCAGCTCTCTACCCTGCTATTAGTGCACGAGGCACCAGACCTGTAGCATATTATAGCAGTGTGTTAAGACTCCATAAGTGCTGCACCGGGTGAGTCAAACATAGCTTGTGTATATTCAGTGCTTCTCAGGAGAGAGGCTCATTCCTTTAGAGGTTCCTTTGTTGCCATTTTTAGTTCATGATGTAAGAACTTAAGGACAGCCTGTCATTGGATCATGAAGACAAGCTCCTTACCTTTTATAGGTAAAGAGATTGAGGTTTTTCTTTTTAAATGTAATTATTTTTATTACTGTAAGATTAGCAAGTTCCTGTTTGTCAGACTTTTGATTAGAGTTCTAGGGTATGTTTATAAACAGTCATACTACTACCACTAATATGACATCACCTTGATAAATGCTTTTAATTGGCCAAGTCAATCTGACTTTATACTGTTTGCAATTCAGAGATTTTTCAGAAACTCTATCCACTAGTCATGTCAATGCTGCTTGAAAGGTCTAAAATACTTGTCAGCTCAGATTATACTGGAGACCACAAAGTTTTGTTCATGTGCTTAAACAAGCAGTATTAAAAATATTTGCATTAAAAAATATTTCAAAGTATTCACTCCAAATAAGAGTAAAGAAAGATATATTAATAATGGGATAAAGAATAATATATTTCCTTTGAAATCTTTGTTTATACAGCACCTTTTACATGAAGACCAACCCAAGACTGCAGAATGGATTTAACAAGCAAGAATCGCTCTTCCCACAACCTCAGCATAGTCACCTGTGCAGGACAAGGCAGCAGACCTTTAACAGCATGTCAGAGTACTGAGAGTTTGGATGTAAAATACAGTGTGTCTGAAAACGTGAGGGAATATAGACAAAGGGAAACTAATAACCCAAAATAGAATTTGGCCAGAAAACGAGGCTGACTCACTCCCCCAAGAATTATATTGTCTTCTTCTGACTTTTCCTACAAAAGATTAAAATTGAGTGGCTTACAAGACATTGTCTGGTTTTCATTCTCATTATATGCCCTTATTGAGCAGGGAAGTTGGCATTTGAAAGGGCTGTCAAACACAACAAAATAAAATGCACAAAAAAATCCCCAGGAAGTATCTGCTTCTGCTGTATCTGTGCCCACTGTTTCAAGGTCAATCTTACTCCTATTTGATGCAATGACAAAACCAGCTCTGATATTACAACATTGCAGTGTTGGTCCCTGAGACTCCTCGTTCCCTAATACTCTGCTGTTGGGAGAAGGATCCTCTCGAATGCTTCTGTACCGGCACATGCACAAAACTACAGATGGCAGTAGCAAACACCAAGGTGATTGTGTCTCAAATCTTTTTTCAAAAACCATGAATGGCCTGGAGATATTTCTTACATAATCTTCAAAGCTGTTTCCAATGCTGCATTCTCTTTCCATATGCCTGTGCACATTGGGTGAAATCTTCCAATCACTGGCATTGCAAGGTGATCTTTATGAATAATAATTCAATAGCTGGATGGATAATACATTATTTTGGTCTTTTAATAGAGTTCATGTCAATGCTGAGAATAGCAAACTTAAAACACGTTATCTTGGAGGCCATATCTGAATCAATGAAGTGATCCAATTCATTTGTTTAGAGCAGCTTGGTCACAGAGCTGTGAAACTTTGGCTCCAGCTTCTGATACGTTTCAGATGCTTTAACTGGAAATCCTTTTAATGTGCAATTAAATTCACCTTGTAATATATTCACTTTTAGACTCAAACCACTATATGTAACTAGAAGGAATCACTATAACTTTATGATGGATAACAGTGAACAAATGAAGAAATCATAACAGTTTATGCAGTGTTTTCCTTAAGATGATTAATGGAATAATTTAAGTTCAATCATTTGGATGTGTATTCTTGAAAGTAATGCTGTAACTAGATCATTCTTCTAACATAGAAGACTTTGTTGACAGAGACACTAAGACCATTTAAGGCAAGAAGACCGTTAATCTTAGATTTAGCAGCCCAGTTAGATTACCAGAGAGGAAACTGCTCATCTTTGCTTATGGGCCTCTAGAAATAGCCCTGACCTGATGTAACCAGTGCTTAAAAATAAAGCCATTTGCATTGATAACAGAGAACTTGACTTACCACTAGGAAAAGGGGAACCCCTCTGAGGTATCCCCCACAGTCCGTACCTGGCTTGACAAAG
>NW_010176868.1:103366-110889 GCF_000695765.1 Mesitornis unicolor | reverse complement strand
ACACAGGGTAAAAAGTTGACTCTATGTGATCCAGCTTGGCTACTGAGGAACAAGCAATGTAAGAATAAGAACTAGATGAATAAAAATTGTATCAGTGGTAGAAGACTGTTTCTATGCAGTATTTTGCTTGAGAATTATACTGAAATAGATCTGTTCCTTGCACGCTTGCTGCAGAGAGGCTGTTTGCTATCACACACCTCTCTCCCAAGGCATCTTCCCCATTACCAGGAAAGTCAGCTATTCATGTCATGTCCTTTCATGACATTTTTAATCTTTTATTTAGTTAAGCCAAATATTTAATTAGACATTTCAATATAAAAGCAATTAACAAGCTTCCTATGTACTAAACAATAATTATGAAGCAACTTAGTAACAGAAGAATGACTAATGAACAACATTTTGCTGAAATTCTCTTTAAAGTCTTTTGTGATATGTTTTAAACTGCTGATTTATTTTTGACTCACCAGCCCTGGTTAAAAACAAACAAATCCTCCCAGATCTCTTATTTTGGGTTGTAATTCTTCTTGCTTTGCAAATGCCAGCATGTCACTTTGCAACACAGTGGCATCACAACAGAACTTCACATGCCTACACCATGACATTGCAAAATAAAGTTTTTGTGAGCAAGAAAATAGTTTCCAGGGTATTAAAGTGCAATTGCACGTTCCAGGATGTGGACTCGCCTTGGCAAAATCAGGCTGATCCTATGAAAGCTGAGGCTTTAGCCAAAGCACTTATTTGTAGCAGGATAGTTCGTAAGAACAAAACCAGATAAACAGGAAACACTCTCTCTGTCATCTAAATAATAAGCAACTTCATCAGACTTCTATTTGTGTAGAAGAAGTCTTGTAATTAATGGATTTATGATTAGGGGTTCAGGTGAGAGGTGAGACCACTTTGTCTGATGACTTAAGAGGTAAGAGTGTGCAGAGTAATATGAGGAAGGAGGGACGGAGCTGCAGGAAGATGGGGCAGAGGAAGGAGCGAGAAGCAGGCAAGTGCTGAGGAAGGGGCAGCTGGGGTGCAGGACGTATGAGCTGTGCATGCCTGTGGCTTCTTATGTCACTGGAATGGTGCAGGAAAGAAGCAGGTAAGGAATTCAGCTGTGCGTCATTTGCTTAATATCTGGTAGCATCTTGGAAAACTTTCCCCTTGGAAGTAATTTCACAAAGCACTTACAGCACTTGAACGTAATATTTTAAAGCAATTACAAACAACAACTTATGCAGGAGTTAGCAGACACTCAAAAATTCTTCAAAAGTCAGAGATAAGGAAATGCTGGCTATCTTGATTTCATTTCTGCCTCCAGAAATCAGCTTCTCCAACAATTAAACATCTGTACAATCTGCCAATTGCCCTACCTTCATTTTAATATTCATTTTAACCAAGGGATAGCAAAGACATAAAACAACCATTTTGTTCCCTTCATATCTAAAGCAGGAAAATCTCGCCTGAGTCAAAATTAGCCAGGGATATTCATGCAGTCAGCGAGACTGGAAACAGATGGAGGCTGGATGGAAGGCTACAAGCCTTTCCCACACTACCATCCCTCCACACCTGCCTCCCTCGCTCCAACTCCCAACACTTGATCATACTCAGCAAAGCCTGAGAAATGGTGTCCAACAAGGTTGTAAAATACATAAGACCATCAGTCTGCCTTTGTGTTTGTAGACTTCACCATCTATGGATATGTAGCCTGGTTAGGGTAGAACAAGGTCATCTTTACATACATCCTACCCAGTTTTCCCACAAGTACTACCTAATCTCCCAGCTGCTATTATAAAGTGGATTTCTAGAGAAGGTATTGACAAAGTCTGTCCTTCTGGATTGATATTCTTGATGCTATAGAATAAGAACCTACCACCTTCTTCCATTCTGAGGCACTTTTTCATTACCACTTTCACAGAAAGGAGCTACTCAAAACTGAATGCAGGTAAAATCAAACAGGTGCAGGGAGAATAATCATTTGCATACAAAAAGCTCAGGTATCTAAGTTTTCCTGTATTTGCATGGTGTTCTTGGATGGAGTCTTTGTTTGCTACAGCAGTAAACAGTCATTTCTTGTGGCTCTGGGAGAGGTATGTTCCAACAGAATAGTGTGTAATTTTATTGCCATAACATTATTTTCACTTCAGTGCTTTAAATAATCTGAAAGTCTGCTAGGAAGAAAAAATAGATACAGAATATTGTAGCCTATTTTATCCTGCACAGAATTGGCTAGGGTATATGTCCATGGCTGGCTGGTAAGCTTAAGTAAGCTTCAATTTTTTTAAAAGCAAGACCAAATACCCTGGAAAAGGCAGTAGGAAGGCAAAAGGCTTTGTGGAACTGGGCTCCTTTCAGAGTCTGAGTCAAATCTCACTGAAACCCCATGAACCTTCACATTCAGTTTAACTGGGCTCTCTGTCAGGGCAAATTGGTATATTTTTCTAATAAAAAAATCTAACTCACTCAGAAATCCATCCTAAGTTTATTGGGGAGAGGATATGTTATAGGGTCTGGATGTATCCTATAGAGCAGCGGAGAAAGAGAAAAAAAGGGATTTTTTTGGAACATTCAGCTCATAGGAAAGACAAATGAATTAGTGTATTAAGCAGCGGCTGGCTGGTAGGTAGGCAGATAATCTGACAGGAACCATTTGCAGTTCAGATCTGTGTATCCAAATTCCAGTGAAAAGGACAGTACAAGCCTCGGGACTGTGACAGACTGACAACTTCAGGGGCATGCTCTGTGTGACTGAGAACACTGACAATTACGGACTAGGAAAAGCTGCACACCTTAATGTTGTGTTTAATGGAGAGCAACCTGCTGTCTGATCAATAATTTTTGGAAAACCTGCAACATCTTCAGGAAAAGAGGAGTACTGATGCAGGGCCAGACACTGCTTCCACTAGTATTAATGGCAAGACATTTAATTACTTCAGTGGAGAAAGGATCAGACCCTTAGGTGAAGGTATGAAATGTATCAACATACTAATAAGCCATCATCAGCAGGAGAAGAAGCCTGTTGTGTGAAAACAGCTAATTGTAAATGCAAGTCCAAAAGAGATTCTGCATTTATGTTTGCAAAAAGACAGGCAAGACATGAAAAACAAACCTTGTAGCCAAGGAAAATGGATATTAATTCAGTTCCCCAGCTAGGGCACCTGTGCAAACAATACCATCCCCAGGCAGTCAAAATAGAGAACTTTGTAGCTAATAGTGTAATGTTGATTAATACCTGAACGCTTCACGGGGAGTGAAGAATAGATTTGGCAGCTTTGCAAAATGAAAGGATATCACCTAAAAAGCCATTTCACACTCAATCTTTTTACAAGAACATTCTAGATTTGAATAGCTCTCCTCAGCAAAAAGTGGAACATGTGACTATTTCTGTGAGGTTAGAAAAAAGATTTGATTTGGTAAATCTAAATATTCCAAGAACGTAATTTTTAAACAGGCTTTCCTTCTAGCCATTTAAAAAGACTAAGAATTTCACTGTAAACCAGGCTAATTTTTTTACTAGAAAAATATTTTGACTCAAATGAGTATTTTAGCAGTTTAAAAATATTCTCCTAATGTTTTTCTGATATAGAAATTTAATTAAATCAACTGATGCTCATGAGTAATTTCAATATCAACTTCTTTTTGATGTTGAGCAAAAGACTTCTCATCAGATCAACTCTGCTCCAAAAAATTCTAGGACAAGGAATTTTGACAAAGTTCTAAGAAAATCAGTTACAGTGCCTGGACAACTCGGTGCAGCAGATAACATAATGCTAAGATCTTGCAGGTGGTATTTGGCTCTTCTTTGGAAGACTAAACTTGGAAGTGGCCATAGAAACATGTAAGAAAGTAAGACAATCTGCAATCTCCCTTTTTTTCCTTTTTTTTTTTCTTTTTTTTAATGGCAGCAAGTTTCCTTGCCCAGGAGCTTTTAGTCTCCAGAAAACGTGCTTCATTTGTGTTTCCAATTAGCTCTGGTAGTTCCACTTTAGGAGTGAAATGAACACCATGTGTTGATCACTGATATTAAAAAAAAAGAATCCAGGATCTAAAAAAATAGCCGAGAGGCCTGTTCTTATCCTATTGGTAGGAAGACTAGAGATTTGTGGGACCAGAATAGTTTCTATCTTATATTAAGGTCTGTAACTAGTTTGACAGGAGTTAAAGTATTCAGAAATGATTAGATGTTTTCCGTATCACGCACATACATCATCTACTTAGCCTCAAACTGACCTTAGTTTAAGGTTAACTTGAAGTTTATGACAAGTTAATTTAAAAAAAAAAAGAAAACCAACCCCCAAACTATTAGGTAACTGCCAACAGCTGAGCAGGGCAGCAGCCTGTCATGCAGACTGGGGCTTTTCTGGGCCTCTGACAGCCAGCTCAGGCCATTCCTCAGCTGCTCAAAGCAGCCTATTCACAGGCCAGCAAAACACAGGCAGTTTTATTTACAGCTTGACGGTATCATGCAGACCAGCAGCTAATTGAGACTGTACTATTTTCATGCTTGATCTTTGCTGGGCTATAAATGATGAGCTCTGAAAAAGTATTTTCTCTCATGCATTTATACAAGTGCATCTTACACTTGCACTCCTCAAATTTCCAAGCAGTCACTGAACAGTGCTAAAAGCTCATTAAAGATTATGGACCACTGAATCATTATGAAATGGTTTTTGAGTGACCTAGGAAAGCATTTTATATAAGGGACTTTGTGGACTGAGTGGGAAGATTGTAAAGCAAGGCCTTTTAGCGTAGGTTTGGAACTAGGTGTAGGACATCAGAGTTAAAGCTTTGAAACTTTATTAGTTTCAATTTGTTCCAATCCCAACTTTGCTGGGTGAGTCAAAGAAATGCTGGCAAGGAGCTGTGGGAGAGACTACCCTTGCAGGAGATAAGGAGACCCTGCAGAATACACGGAATACCTCAACCAACTTGGTTTCATCACTGCTTAAAAACAAAATTACAGTGCAGGAGCCTGCCCCAACTTTTACGTGTGCTGACTTGTTGTGGGACTCTGCTGTTAATTAAGTTTGCAGAGTAGGATAGAGGAGTGATTTTGTATAAGGCTGTGGATATGGAGATTGAGAAATTTGAATTTGATCTGCCAGGCTAAACTCTGACAAGGAGAAAAGAGAGAAAAATAGGAGTGAGGACTTATTGTACTTGAAAGATTGCTATGTAGAGCCATGTAAGGCTGCCAGTGGAATATAAAAATACAAAACATGTTTAAAGTAAAATAGGCATGGAAGGACGCAATATAGGAGGACAGAATTATATTGCTTCATATAGGGAACATTTTGGAGGTGAGAATCATGCTTCTTTACCATTTCCTATCTAGACGAGTACATAAAACTCTGTTCTTTCTGCTTACATACTTATTACTCATGTTGTTAAGCATCAACTGCAAATGGACATCTACTGTCCTAGGCACTGTGTGGTTGAAAAGAAGGAGACAGTTCACACCCTGAATTGTTTATAGGCAAAACAGAAAAGACAGCCAAAAACTAGGGGAAGGAGATAAAACACATAAATCCATGGCAGCAAACAGTATGGTACTTTTGCAGCCCTGGGGGCAGAGATAGGAATGTGATAAGTGAAAGGGAAAGACAGACAAAACAAAGGAGGGGAGAGAGAAGGAGGGCAGGGAGGATGGAGTAGAGTGAAACAGTCAGAGGCAAGTCCAGGGGGCACCGGTGATGAGGAGCCTTGGACATGATGGGCATCAGAGCAGATAGCTGCTTAGCTGTCATAACTGCTAGTCGTAACTGTAGAAAAATATGATCAGCGACCATGCGGCTCACCTCATATTGTCTGCAGTTGTTGGCACAAATGCCCAGTTACGTCCCTGAAGGCCACACATTTGGAAAGACAAGAGGTCCTAGTCCTACAGACAGATACGATTTTACATTTACATGTTTCTAAATAAGGAAAGAATTGGAAATATTTTTGCCAATGTACCTTATTCTCAAAAAATAAATTTTTTTGGGTCAGGAAAAATTACATGGAATTCACTAGCAAATTTATGAAATTGTTTCAGCTAGGGAAAAAAAGAAAGGAATATGTTTACTTAAGTTCAACTGTTTTACTCTGACATTTTAAAACAAAAAAATACCTGGATTTATTTTTTAAATTAATTAGATTAACCTGTAACTTCATGAATCTATTAAATATTGACTAAGCCTGAAAAGTGATTATGTAATATTCTGGATGCAATATGACCCTAGTGCTATTTGCCAGCAAACAGAGGAGTCCAATGAAAAGTTTGCAGTTGTGCTAAGTACAGCAGTCAGAATTTATCTTTAGTGCTACATTTTAACATATATTTTACATAATACGTTGCTTTTCTGTTTTGTTTTGGTTTGTTTTTAAGATGTTCCAGAAAAATGTACACCTGATCAGTTGATCCAGAAAATTCTTCTTGTTCATCACTGTGAATGTTTACTCACCCTGCCCTCAAAACACACACATTTAACTTACTTTCAGCTTTTCATACACTGTACCTTTTCATACACTGTAACCTGTGAGACACTGGAGGAAACAGAACTGGATGCCTGTTACTCCACAGGTTGGCTGGTTCAAGGTGAGAAGAAAGGGAGCTCCGGAGTTGAGCTTGCACTGTGGAAATCACCTTTACAGAAACATTTTTTCATGGAAAATGAGGGATTCCTATGAAGTATCTCAGCAGTTTTCTATTTCTATAGTCTCATATAAGAAAAGAAGCGGGCTTTAAGGAGCTATTTCCAGATTTGGCTTAGGTTTAATGGTCAGAAACAGTATCCTAATTTGCACCCAGGAATAAAATCAAAACAGAGCATAGCACAGACTGCATCCTTCAAGAAAGCCTTATCTGCAAGCCAGCAACAGCATGCCATCCCAGCTGTAAGTTATCCTAACCCATAGCCAAATTATGCAGGGCCTAAACTGTGCTCTGCACTTGGCACAACAAATAGGCAATCTAATGGGCAAAGAATTTACAATCTAAATTTAGATGTGCTGCTACAGTGAGAACAACCAACATGGTGATTATGGACTGAAGGAGTATGGGAACTACAGCCTTGAACTCAAAAGGTAACTACTTGGATCTGGCACAAGTAATATTGTGTTGACACTTCTATTCATTTTAAAGATATCATTGAATAAACATGGGCCTCATCACCACAGAAACAAGCTTTACTGGGTGGTGGAAAGAGAGGGGGACAATACCTCTCTGAGTAAGACTTCAAGAGCCCTTCCACTATGAACAGATTAGGACAGGAAGAAGAGGTCACCCATGCTTAGGTCAAGGATGCAGTCATTGAGACATAGTGGTGAATAAGTACAAGAGGCACTTAAAGTTGCAGTCTAGAGAGTTACAGAAAGTCTTTCAGACCAGTACAAGGAGTTTGAATGTGATGTGTGGTCGTTAAGAAACCAATGAAGAATTTAAAGGGAGGAGAGGCTTGGATGAAAAACATCCTCTTTTTTTTTTTTTGACAAACCAAGAGAGAACAATGAAGAAGACCATAAAGGAAATAACTGCAGTAATCATCCAACCACCA